>NW_024880649.1:0-16327 GCF_900700415.2 Clupea harengus
AGTAGGTCCATTTATACAGCTTTTTAGCCTAGATCTTGTTTCTTATAAGGACTGAATCTGATAGACACTGATTTGACCCACAATATTTATTAGCAGGACTGACCCCAAATAAACTCAGCGGGCCATTTGAGTCCATGTTTTGCCCCCTCCTGTGGTGATTTGGAAGAGTACCCGCCACCACAGCCTACCACTGCTGCAGCAAGACGGTTTGTGACGGTTCTGGTAAAAAGAGTTTAGTTTTATGGCAAGGCTTAGCAGGCGGAAAGTAAGATGAGGGACGGGTTACTGTAGGCTGTCGGTAGACAGCTAGGCTCTCTGGGCACTCAGGTCTGGGTCAGACTGGATCAGGGGCAGGCGTGACAAGAGCAAGAGCATGAGGAGAAACCTGCAACTAAACTGTGACCAACATAATTGACTCCTTTAACAGAAATGTATATTTAATTTAGGGACTAACATTAAACCTCACCCACTGTACCTGATAAGTCTGACATTCAGATTTCCAAGCGGTCTGAAAGTAATTTTTTGTATGTTTTGTAAATCACTTTAAAGAAGAATAGATCAAAATGTTGACAACAACTGACAATGTGGGGGTAAATTTGTCACACACACAAACACTAACACACCAGCATCATTTTAAATCATTTATTTCAAATAAAATTTCCTTTTTGTCGCGCCGGTGCAAAATGCACTGAGCCAGCCACCTGAGGGAAGTCTACATCCTTAAATAAAAAACAAGCAAAGCGCACAGAGTCGTACAAAATTCATTAAAAAAATTGCACAGTTTAGGTGTATAATATATATTCATATTTTTTCATTTTTAAACAAACTTAAAAATAAAACGTTCAAAGGCTCAGAAAGTAAACAAAATCCACAAAATGAAAAATAAAAATATTTATTTTTTTCCCTACTCCATTTTAAAGCTGAATAAAGACCCTGTAACTCCTGTATCTGGTTTGTCTTCTCTGTGCTGATGTTGGCCCAGATAGTTCAAACATATTGCTAAGTAGTTTCGGCTCAAATACAAAACATGAGAGAAAACATCTTGCTCCGAGTAGCTTTTTAGTAGTCCGTCCTCCTACATCTTAGTGTGTGTATGTGTGAGACCATAACAGAGCAAATCAAGAGTCTTCTGGGATGTGTAAGAAGTGTTTTTTTGTAATTTTTTTTCCTTTTTTTTGTTGTTTTGTTTGTTTCGTTTCTTTCATCAATATTAGTTTTCAAATGTTCAGGAAGAAAAAAAAAAGAAATCAACAACCACCCAAGAAATCCAGTTCTGTATCTCCATTGCGACCAGAAGTCACACGCTTGTGTGTGTGTGTGTTTCTGTTTCCCTGACGTTTTTGGGCCAGCTGGATGCGTGGCCTCAGCGACGGTAGGGATGGAAGCCCTGGACGTTGTGGTTCTGGCCGCGGGCGAAGTTGTTGGCCGCGGCCTGGGGGCCCGCTGAGGGCTGTGCCGTCGGGGCCGCGTAAGAGGCTGCTTGCTGGGTGGGGTCTGCGAAACTGTGCCCAAACCCGGTCAGGTCCTGGCCGTAACCTGTGTTCAGAAGCACACACGCACACACACAAGTTAAAACACATGCAAAACACCAGAAAGGGAGTTTGAGTATATAACATCTATCAGAAACAAATTATCAGGGCTGTATTAAAACTGGTTGACACTGAACTGCTGCACCTTGTTTAATATGTATTTGCATTGGCTTTGATCCAACAACACGCTCAGCAGAAATTGGCTTCAGGGCCCCGAGGATAAAGATCTCTGAAGAGTACAGCACCACGCTATCAAAGGGCTTATGGGGTAAAACCTCTACAGCACTGTATGTTGAGGACCAATTCCAATACAACACATTACGCTATGTGTGTGACTGAGAATGTAATATCTGGACTGGATTAGCAAATATCTGGACTGGATCAGCAAATATTAAAATCTGTATGAATTAAAGAAGCTAAACATGGTGCCTGAGTTGTCTACCAGGAAACGCTTATGGACTCAACTGTGGGATGTTGCATAACACACAAAGTTCAGACACCTGAAAGGCAGGGAGGCTTTGGCAGAGATGGTGAAAGGAAAACTTTATGCTGAAAGATTTTTAGGTTTGCTGTGTAGTCAATTGATTTTGAATCTCCATATGTTCATATAACAATGTGCCCATGAGCCGACAGAAAGTTATTTAGGAATGCGGAGGGAGGAAAGGACTGCTGACAAGACACCGGTCCTAAAAAGAAAACAAAAGTCATTCGAAGATTGGAGACAGAGAATTTTCTGAAAACATTCCTCTCTAGAGAGGTTCTCGCAGCAGTCAGGAGGGTCTCACATAATACATAAAGAAAGAGAACCAAAAAACTGAAAAGGAACCACTGTACACCCAGACAGGATAAAGACAACCATGGAGCCCCTTTTTCTTGTTGTAATTAGATCATCCTTTCACCAGCAAAGCAATGCAGAGAGAAGAGCAGCAGGAGAGAGCAAGGACATGCAGAGAGAGGCGAGGACGTGATAAAAGCACAGCTGCTGACGGGAGAGACCAACTAGGCCCGGCTGGAATAACAGGTTGGCCATCTTCAGTGGCCCTTATTTTACTGTACTGCCAGTCATTGAAATAATTAATTTCTCTCCTTTTTTGGGTTGTCGTCTCAATTAAATCGTTTCGGGGCAAAACTTTCAGCTCTAGATGGGGATCATGCAGCTGTACATTACCACACCAGAGCGAGATGTGAAAAAGGCTGATGTAATGTGTGCACAGGTGCACAGAATTACACGAGGAAGCAAGGGAGGAGGAAAAGGAAAAGAAAATGAGAATAACATGAAGGGGGAAAAATGAGTCTATAAAGAACAAATGAGAGTGGATACTGCAGCTTTTAATGAGGCTATGGTCTGAACGTCTGCTACGGTTGACTTTTTATTATTGAGTGTTTGTGAAAGGCAATGCTCACACCTACCTGCACTATATCCCTGCTCATCCTGACCATAAGTGTGTGAGGGACGTGTGGGTCCGTAGGAAGAGGGGTCCTGAGGATAGTTACCCAAGCCTAGCAGGGAGATGAGGGAGACCAGGTTGACTAAACCCAGAGACGCTGACTTAACAATATGGCTTCTTCTAGAGGGGATGGTAGCCCGCAGTTGAAAGCTATCTACAGATGGCTCTGATCATGTTGACGGTTTTGTCATTGTTTTTTGTCTTGTTTCAATCAGAACGTCTAAACTGTGCTGTGGCTTATCGTAAATGAGAGATAAAAAAAAATTATTTAAAAAAAAATGTATTAAACTGGTGATCATTCTTCAAACATAGACAAGTAAGTGTAAATGGACGGTCGCTGTCCTTTGCTACTTTCGAGCGTATGGGTGTCTGCTTAGTGCCTAGTGATTAGCAGCTGGATGGAGGCAAAGCACAGGCATGGTACACACACAACAGGAATGGATTCGCTTCCTCCAGACACTGTGGAAGCTCAGATTATTTAACTATTCAACTGTTGAACACAATTCCCCACAGACTTACATAGCTAAAAGCCAAACCTCTAAAAATAAATAGGTACAACCCCGCTGTGGCTTCGCTATTTGTTCATGTAATCCTTCACAATCCCCAAAAGCATTGAGCAGGTCTCAGATGTCCTGATCTAGTTTATCAACTATTGCCAGGTGCTGATTCAGGTAGTCCTTTTCCACAAAATGTTGGATTTGTGGGGGAGCTTTTAAAACACAGTGCCAGATCAGGATCCAATTCAGTACACAACTAGGGGTTATTTTCAAGACATTGCCTAGTGCAGTTGAATTGTCAACGGAAATACATTTTAAAAGATAGATAGGGGGAAATTAGTTTCAACACCACATGTACTTAAAAACAGGGTCAGGACAGGATAAGATACTCCCACTCCCAATCAGGTGAGATATTAATATGAGTATTAATATGTCTTGGTTTGGGTTGGGTAGGGGCAGATTGTAACATCATGCAACATTTCAGACTGCCAGCCATGTTGCCATAGTGACAAATTTTAATAAAAAAATAGTAATATAGTTATAGTCATACAAAAAAAAAAAACACGTATCCCTCCAAGCAAAGTGCCACACAGGATGATCTAATTTGAACATACACATACATCGGTTACCAGTCTGCAAAGCTCCGAGCAGCTGACAGAAGAAGCCCTGTGAAAAAAACAGTGATCCAGTGCAGGGATGCAGAGCACAGGGGGGGGGGGGGGGGGGGGGATGGGTACAGCAGAGGGGCTATGAGCTCAGCTGGCAGGCGTGTCATACAGCCAAAGCTCCATGGGTGTCAAGACAAGCTCTCTGCTGGTTGTGTATGAAAAGGGGGGCAGTTTCACAGCAGAAATGAGCCGCTGCTTAACAGGGGATTGTGGCAAGTAGGTTTTTGTGTCTTCAGTGTGTGTGTGTGTGTGTGTCTGTATCTGAATTATGAACATGTTAGGCTAATACACAGCTGAAAATAAGGTGATTCCCAATGCTGGGGCACATCCCACTGTTGTTAAGTCCTAAGTTAATATGCAAACTAAAAGCACAAAAGGGTGTTGTATCAAAAACTTCACAGATTTGTAATCATCTCTTGCCGTTTTCCAACCCCCACTTTATCAGTCGGTCAAATCCCTCGTCCTGTTTTTAGGACTTAACACTTAAAAGCAGATGGAACTGGGACCCCGAGCGCGTCTGAATGGGTGCGTATAGGCGGGCCATGTGTGTGGAGGGACACGCACCATATTGGCTGTAGGGGAAGTCCGGCTGACCCGTGGCGGCTTTGCTCATGTCCTGAGTAGGGGTGGTGGCAGGGGCAAAGCCCAGGGGTGCGGTCCCCGGTGTGGTGGGGGGTGGAGGCATCCCCTGCGGCACAAACTGGTCACCTTGAGGCGTTCCGAAACTGTAGCCTGTTGAAACACACGAGACGTCCAGCCAATGCGGGTGAGAGCGAAACATAAGGCATCTAGGCAGACTAACAGATGTTTTGTCTAGAAAGGGAATTCCTCAGTGAATGGATTAATATGAAAGCACATGTTTGGCTTCTACACACTGCACCTTTAGGGATATATGGAGGTATTCAGAAGAAACTAGCGAACCATGCCCAATATCATGGCAACATTCTTAAAAATAGTTAAACAATGTTATATTCTCATATGGAGAAATACTCCTTGCCCTAAACATAGCAGCAATATGTTGTTATTAAAAGAGAGAGGAGCCTTTACCCCAAGACTGACCAAACTGAGGAGGTGTGCTGTAGCCCTGCTGTGGGTATCCCTGAGGTGCCGCAAAGCCGCCGGCTGGGGTTGCCGTGACGAGGAAAGCGTTGAATGGTGAGGGGGGTTGTGCTGGGGCTCCCCGGCCCGCTTGTAAAGGGGGGCCGTACCCACCTGTTTGACAAACAAAGTAAGGAACAGGTTTAGGGCTCATGTTTTTGGATCTGTAGATGGGACCTACAAGAGCCCTGAGTGACTTGACCTAACTTTGTGTCACGCATTGACCACCGCAACAAATACGTCAATAGGGCAATAGGATCAGATAATTCCAGTCTGAAGTTAAGTATTTCCATCTTATCAATATGGCCTAATATCACATTTGACCCTTTGATAACAGTTAATTTCTGCTAGCCACGACACAATGTAGTACAGACAAAGAATGCAACCTACCTATGGGTTGACCTGTGGACACCCAAACCCCTGAAACAACAATAAAACAATGTAGGTGAGCTAAGGCAAGAGAACTCAGCGTGCCATGTGAAGGCTGCTCAATTCAGAAATTATAAAAGTTATAGTTGTGCTTCATACACATGCTCCAGATCCAACACTAAAGTGAACAATAATGTTCTATTTTATTCTATTAATATATGTTTGGCATTTATACAAAAAGTTATGGATTCACATAGCTAAAATTAGTTCATTCAGTAAAATGTACATTCAAGAATAAATCATCATAAATAGCTATACTGAGAAAATTAAAAACAGGGGAGAGAGCATGGCACAACTAATGTGAATGTAAATTCTTAAAAGTAGTTAACCATGATGAATGGGAATACTCTGTTCTTTCATGTGTGTGTGCAGTTTGATAAGAAAGTACATTTGGTTCACGGCGCATAATGTTTTGAATAGATTCTTTGCATCAATTTAAAGTCAGTTTTAAAATACCTGGTAACATTTAATGTCGGGGTAAATTCAAAATGTTTTACTTGCACTGCTTTTGGCAGAATTACTCACAGATGGCAGCGAGTCTAACAAAAGTTTAAATTCTAATTTGCCACAAAGAGCAATGTAGTATCGAGTTACTTGTGTTAATTAATGAAGTTAAATTGAATTGTTAAAGTTAAGTTCAAAACATGTATCTTTTAAGAAGCATTAGGAAAACATAAAACTATATACTCCACTCTCCAATACCTAACCTTCTGAGAAGCAGAGCACGCTCTCCTCAAAGATGAACACAAATATCTTTGCCACTTTAATCTTTAATATGCACCTTGAAGTATTTAGCCATGGTGTTGCACCCACTGTCCCCTACTTCCACACTCACCCTGAGGTCCGTAGCTCTGCTGCCAGCCCTGGGCTGGTGGGGCTGACCAGCCGTTGGCGGCGCTCAAGATGCCCCTAGGTCCCCATTGGTTGGCTCCGATCTGCCCAGGGCCTGGAGCTTTGCTGTCGCGGGGTTCCGCCTTTTTCACTTCAACCTGTACAAAGGACAATGACAACAAAACTTGCAAGGCGAGACTTTCCAATTGTTTTTTTGTTTTTAAACATGGACCTGTCTGAACCTGACATATTCTATTGCAGTTACATCTTGTTTAAGTCTCTTACTTGGGGCATTATATGATAGCTATAAACTGATATGTATATTTACAAACTCTGTATGTATGTTGTGGGGATGCTTATCATAAAATATGTTTCTCAGATACTTATACGTAATAGTGATGTGGACAGCTAAATGTTGAATGTCCAAATGTAAATAGTTGAGGAATAAAACAGGATATTATTAATCTATTAAAACTTAAATCCACAAATTTCCCCTCTAAGACGTATCAGAGAAACATAGAATTGCCCTGCCCTGCATACAATTCTCTACAAACTTGCCCTTCAATTTAGAGTAAATCTAATTGAAATGACTTACCTTTCCCCAGTTAATGTTTAACCTCAATCTAATTTATGTGGCATTTCAGAGGGAAATGGATGTAGACATGTGCTATTACCTTATATCTAGCAGACTCAAAGACACATGCAGAATATTCATAATGAACATAGTTCAAATTACTGGTGAATCTTCATACTGTGTCTAATATGAGTAATACAAAATAATGCTGTTTTAGCAAGTAGCTGTAGTTTACTTTAACCGTAGTCATGACATCTTGTACAAGCTCTCTTGTACTCTGGTGGAGGTTCATGTCACTTTGCCTCAAGCCAGTCTTAGTTCTTAAAAACAGGGCAACATTCAAAAAGCCCTTTTCTTGTGGTGCCCCTCACTGAGCAGTTTCTGAAAACCAGGCTATCGAGAGGGGTGTATGGGTCGGACAGAAATAGAGTGCCGCCTCTAAAGAGGCTGAGTTATTGGGGTCACCTTGCGTCAGGAGTGAGGCGTGATATTCTTCTCCTTGCTTGAAAGTGTCTTAAAACTGTGGTGACATTCTTTTTTTTTTTTCACCCCCTCCTTCATGCTTCTCTTCTCCTCCCTTTCTGTCGACCCAATTAGCAACACGTGGTAGTGAGCGAGCGATCCACGCCTCCCCTCCGGCTCCACTACCTCCTCTACCCCTGCGGGCTTCCAGGGCTGGGAGTGATGGATGCTTGGCTTCTACCACCCAACACCAGGACTGGGATTTGCAACACAGTTTGATGTGCTCCAGTTTCTAAATTTAAAACACCGTATAACCCCCCCGCCCCCCCCTACACCTCCCAAAAGTCCCAGTTGCAATAATGTCATATCAAGAACAATGGCTCAGGTAAGAGTCCCAGCCCCTTTTCTAGGAAAACAGGACACATTCAAGGAGAGTGCTGGATAAGAAGGGAGGGGGGGCTTTGAGAGGAGAGAAAAATGTAGGCTGCCAACTGTATGAATCTATGGGGAAAAAAACTTCCCTCACAACGGCCCTTTAAAAAGTGGTTCAAGGAGGTCGTAGCCATGAAAGAGCACATTAAGATACTACATTGCAACACCACATGGCCAAAAAATGTGGGAAACTGAAGATTCCACTTATGCATAATAATGCGATAATTGTCCATGTGACCCTCACAGGAACTTACAAGAGGAAATCATTAACATGCAATGCTGCGCAGGGGGATCATGATCACAACCATCGGTTAAAAAAGAAAAGGTATTTCCCACAGCTTCTTCAAATCCCGAAATTCATAACCCCAATTAAATTTATAATGGGAAAATTATTCTGAGGACCAAAGGGGAAGGCACCATCACCAAGACATGGCTTGAGCTAAAGCATGATTACATTTCTCTACAAAGAGAGGTACAAATGAAACCTCCAAGTGATCTGTGTGGCTACTTATTACTCATGGACTTTGAATGAATGACACAGTATGGAGATTCTAAAATGGAGGTCACTTAATTGAGATTGTCCTCTAGCTATTTCTTTCTTTCTTTTAAGCAACTCATCAAGTAAATGCTTAGCACTCAAACTGTAAGTGACCTGGCAGAAAAAAAAAATTAAACAAACAAGTTAAATGAAAAGAAAAATGAAAAACAAACAGAAAATGAAGGTGACCAGTCCTTTAGGTGACTTCCACCAAGATAAAAAAATCCAAACTATCAAGGCTTAGATTCACATTTTGAAGGGTATTTCAGGTTTCAGGGGATATCTATGTAACACCAGACATCCTAAAGGAGTGGTCCAATTAAACTGAGCCTTGAGCGACTAGAGGTTACACAATTTGAGTTGTGGTGGGTGTGATTTTTTTTTTTGTCTCATCTGACACTGACAAGTTATCATATCTGGATACGAATGGAATAAGAGAGCAATTCAATCACCAGATGGACTACTAGTAGAGGCTAAACTTTAACTTTGAAAAGAAAGACAACTTGCCATTTGCACAGGGGTGTGTGACAAACAGCTTTCGTGACCCGTGTCGCCCAAGCCTCAGTTTCAGCTTTAGGGTAAAATTAAACTACAACTACACACTTTTTTGCCCATGATGTCGTGAAAATGCATGTTGACAGCCTGGTCCACTGATTGTTCGGCCTCGAAAGTAATAAATCCAAAACCTAGCCAACGACCAAAAGTGAATCAAGGTAGCAGGGTGTTTTTGTGATATCACAAGATGAAGAACAGTTTAAGGGGTAGGGAGAAGGGGGGGGGGGAGGAGAGGAAAGCCCAAGGGGGTCCATCAAGGCAGAGCTGGAGGCCCCTGGGGTTGGGATGACGTCGCCAGCCCTGAAGAAAACAAGGGCTTGGGGGGAACGGGGGGGGGGGACTACACTCCTAACACATGCTACTTCTTCTCTTCACCTGAACCGATGGGCCATGATGACAAAGCACTAAAGCCCTCTAGGCCTACCAGCCTAAAAATATTCCAACTCTGCTCGTTAATATTTCTGCCAAAGTGATGTCATTATGAGGTGCCGGACAGTTGCTGCTATCATCTTAATCTCAATCTTGTGATGAAAAAGCATTTCAGGAGCAGTGCTCTTAGCGCTAAAAACTATGGACATGCTTGACAGCCCCCTCACAATCTCATCCCAACGCCAGCTTGATCTTGCCCCTTGTATTATTGTTGAGTAGCAAATGCTGGCAGCAGTCGTACACTTGTTAATGTGCAACAAAACCAAAACAAAAGGAAATTAAAGACAACTTAAGATGGTGAACCAAAGTTGTACATTGTTGAAAGGCTGTCTCCAAGCTTTCCCAAAGCTTTCTTTGTGCAAAACCAGGATAAGCCTTGTATGACACAATATCAATATATATGTAGAGCAATTTAAATACATCTTACAACAGCAGCACAAAGATATAGGCCGTAGTTCTTTCCAAAAATCTGACAGCAAAGAGATGTTGCTGTCTGTTTCGTGAGGTGTAACCAAAGTTTCTTTTTTCCTCTTTCACCAGAGATGCACAAGTGTACAGTTTACACTGCTCTGCTTAAAGGGGGCACGGAGGACGTCTATATAGAACACGTCTCAAGGGTAACCAACTTGCATTGGATAAATAATTACTAAAATGTTCACAAAATCAACACTGTGTTCCAGGTTAACCACGGAACAGTCTTGATAAGACATTAACTTTGTTGCTGATTTTTTTCTCTCCTTTATACAAAGAATCTGAGGTACAAGTTAGCAAACAAATGAATGATCTCTGCCTCTCTTCTTTTTAACACCTGACCAGCTTTTTATAAAGCACTGTGCGAAGACATCCCAAAAGCAAGGGCTACACCTACTGTATAACTGCACTCAAACTTATTTTTTTTCTAAGAGAATTTGGGTCCCATTGATTTCCCTGGTGCAGTTTATATGGGTTACATATAATGTGGAATAACCTGACCTCAAATCTTAACTTTGCCATCCTAAAAGTCCTGCAGAAACTAAACCCTGATTCTATACCATTATTCGGTGACAAAGACAAATGTGAACCTCCTGTTAGCTCCTGGCAACAACAACGACCATGCACAAACTATGCTGCAGCACCATCCAACTACTCTGAACTAGTTTTGCGCTGATCAAATAAACTTATACTGGTGGCAGAATTAGGTTGCGAGAGCCTCGCACACTGGGATCTAACCTGATTCCGATTCAGGGCCCTGTGAGAGCAAGGGGATGTGAACACTTCCAAATACTTACATGAAGCAATGCCCATCTGTGTGATTCACAACTAAATATACCACTCGACCTTGACCATGATCTCAATTCTGAAGGTTGTTACGACAGCCGCAAAAGGCATCAGAGCAGTGAAGGATGCCTAAGGACACTCGCTGGTTAGTCGGCATCCGTAAAGTGAGCCAGGTCACAGTATGCACATATCTAGAGGACAAAGTCCACCACCAGCCAGCCGGACTGCCATCAACAAGGATAAAGTAAACCCACTCTGTGCTCTGTGTCATTTCCATTAGTCATTTGAGCACAGGTGGTGGTGGGGTGGGGGGGAGCTGAAGCGAGATGTCAGTGGCATTTGATTTAAAATACACTAACTGTCTGGCATTGCTTCGAGTGCTCACATTGTCAGAGACAAATTCCTTTTGGTGCAAAGAATGTCATTCATTTGTTCTCTCTTTCATTCATTATGCCTTCATTTGGCTTTTGTTTTGTGGTCTCGTAATTCAACACTAACATGTAATTCTTGAGTTCCGCTATTCCAAGCAAACCCACCAGCATGCTCGACTGGATGATATCAATCATCCACTTGCATCTCTTGTATCGTCTTCCACTTTGGAACAACCATTACAATTCACCAAAACAAGAGCTCATATTCACAGTCGGACATTGTAGGCCTTATCTACAAAATTGGGTCACATCTCATAACTTCCACAGTTCTACATATTTGTAACCTTGTTCATGAAGTGGGTAATCCACAATGTCCCCATAAACCTTGTCTACACCTCTTGAACACACAGCCCATGTCATTGGCGCAACAGACCTATATCTTTGTGGTACCACTCAGTACACTATGACCTAAAGGAGAAAAGAACATCTTAAAAAAGAGACAGAGTTAATCACATTCATCCAAACAATTTCACAAGGAAAAAGGGGGGACAGAAAAGAAAGATAGGGCTTACTTACAAAAGTACTTAATTTCTACATGAAAAACACTTAATATGCAATTTAGCACGTAAATAATGTCTACGTCAATGTAATGAAATGAAACTTATTCAGTGTCTAAATATTAAATATGAATTACAACAAAAAGGGGTGTTTAAATCAATCTACAGCAAAATTTGTGAAGGCTTTTCTATTTGATTTTAAACTGAAAGTGTAAATTCAAATGACAAACTATTCCAGGTCTACCCAAAGAGATAGCTATGAAAACAGAGATCTGTGAAGAACTGTTTATTCATATATGTGTTGGTGTGGTTTTGCACCAGACAATATTACACAACCCCTGTGCAGAAGCTGTCCTCATACTCAAAACTTAAATTCTCAACAGTGATTCAACTCCCAGATTTACTGTACTTCCTAATACCAATTTCAACACTCAAACTAAGTCTAGTCACTCCTTTCATTAAATGGCTAGGTCTCGCTATATTCACTTCATACAACAAAATCAAGGTATTCTACCTCCATTATGGCTACAAAAGTGTTTAACATTGCCAACCTTCTCATTTAAAATACGACCCATCTGTAGATGCTTTCATTCTGACATCAAACTAGGACCACTGAATCAGTATGCAGTTCACTGGCTGGTACGTGGTATAACAGCCTTAAGGTGGTCACAATTTTAACAAATAAAATAGACAAAAGACAAATGAGTACCAAAAACGCATGCTTTTCAACACACCAAATTCTCACAACAAACTACAGCCATTGTGTAAATGCACCATTGGCTGAATCTACCACACAACACCATGAGTATTTCGTCTGAACTTCATGCTGATGCAATTGGGTTTGCTTTCTCACCATGCAACGCCCAGATCGCATGGCGGAGGAGTTGGGCATGCTGGATGCAGCATGTGTGACTGGGTGGTTCATGAGTGAGGTATGGAGAGAGAATCAGTTATGAGGAGGATGTTCCGTTACAACAGATTTTTGTTTGATAGGTTTTCCCCCTCTTTGGGTTAGAATAGTTTGTCATGGGGTGGTGGAAGGGAGAGCATGAATATGAGAAAACGAGACAAGATTTTACCTCGGGGCCTCTGTTTTTCCGCGTCATAGATCATTACCACCTCTGTGACCTGACATGAAATACATCATTAAGAAAACTGCACATCAAACATTTGAACATTTTTTATATTTTTATTATGTGAAAATGCTGCCTCAAAAATCTAATGTGGGCATCAACTCCCACCATGGTTGGGGAAGAGTAACACTGGGTCACATTAACTAACTGTGCATCCACACTACTTTGCACTCCTATTGTGCACACAGCTTTTTAAATGCAATTCTCAGAATTCATCATGAGTTGTTTCATTCAGTCGTTTATAGTGTAATATAACCTAAAAGCATTTAAAATCAAACAGCCCATGGTGCCTCACGAAATCACCTATCCAAACTAGCTGTGTGTAATTTCCCAGGTAGTATTTAATGCTGGGTGTAAGTATCATGTTTTTAATGTTTAATGTAATCTTTTTGTGGAAATGGAAAAGGTCAGCGCTAAATGCTAACTGTGGATACTTCCTGGCTGATTCAGAACAATTCAAATTAATTGACATATGGCACAACATTAAGAACAAATATTTCTTATGTGCACAAGTCTTGAATCAGACTGTAATACTGCAAAAGCTGTAATTCTACAAACAACGTACAACAATTCATGAGCACAAATTAGTGAATGACACCCACTATCTTTCCACTAATTCACTAATAAATGGATTTTATTATTTATGCATGCAAGCAAAATGTGTGACATTTAAAGTGAGAGAGCATCAATTAGAAAGTGCTGCTCCTATCATTTTCTATTTTGAGCATGACAGGACAAAAAACAGTATACAACTCACCACACCAAATCTGTTAAAATAATCCCTGAGTTCAGGTTCCCCGCAGTTGTGAGGAATCCCACCAACAAATATCTTCTTAGATTTATTGCTATCACTTTTTGCCGCCTTCTGGGAAAAAAAAGACAAAAAAAAAAAAGCACACATTTTTTTGTAAATCAGATAAATTCTAATGGAGAAGGTAAGGTTGATTATGGTGTAGTGTTGTTGAATGAAGCCAGGACAGCTAATGTCTCTTCTATGGCCTCAGGCAACTGCTCTTGAGATGTCACATTGATGTTCTCGATTTGTGCTGAGCTTGAAAAAAGCTGACCCTCCTCACTTTCCACACCAAATGGACAGGAAACTGCAAGTCCAATTATACCTTATTCCTACATAAAACTGCATTCATTCCACATTCAAGAAAAAGTATAATAGCTCTTGCTAAATGTTACTCCCATGTATGTAAACAACATCTTTTAGACAGAGACAGAGAGAGACATGCTGATCTTTCAATCTAGAACCCTTTTTACTTCCTCCCTCATCTAATGCTCTTGCCCTGTATCCACTTCTGGAAGCGGGTCACATTGACCTTGACGCAACAAACAGCTTACCCAGCCTTCCTTTGTGCGGGTCTTTTCAGGTTGCATCCCTCGGGGAGTACAAGGCTTGGGATCAATCTGTTGGGAACAAAGACAACAGTAAGTCCCAATTCCTGTCTATTTGTCCAGACCGGCTGAGATCTGTGTCATGTCACACAGCAACATGGCATGTGATAAAATATAAAAATATGATAAAAAGTCATTAATAACTCAGTAGCCAATAATTACATTTGAACATTTTAGCTCATCTTCACAAAGGAAAATCATGAGGCCTTACAAGGTTTTTCTCTGTCACAGAAAGAAAATTATACCAGGTACAAAAAAAAAAGGTATCAGGTAGTCTCGTGCAGCAAATTATAATTATTGTACATTTACATTTTTTGTGAGAGCCATTAGCTGTATCGATGTAAGATTCACAGAAAGCACATGCCTACATCAAAAGGCATAACAAAAAAAATGTACTCACGTTTCTTCCATCAAGGTTGTGAGGTTTGGTCTCCAGCACCGTCCGAACGCAGTTGGGGTCTTTAAACTTCACAAACCCAAAGCCCCGTGATTGATTTGTGCTTTTATCCTTCATGATAACACAATCCACCACTTCCCCATACTGAGAGAAGTAGTTTCGTAGCGTCTCTATTAGCAAAAAGAACAGAGCCATTAAATGGGTGCAACAAACAGACCAATTCATGATACCCTGCTGTTGCATCCACTGAGAGATATGCTCCCTATGATAGGAACATGATAAATATGAAGAAAAAAAACCCATAGAGTTCTATCATCTGTTCTCAGAATACTGGTCATTTTCCTCTCATTTTGACACCAAGGAACAGAATCAACTCAATTCATGTGGGGGATGACTTCACAGGGAGAACGCGTTTATCTCGGCCATCACTTCACGTCCTTGCCTCTGTAGTGCCTCTCTAATTTAGTAAGTCGTTGCAAGCTCCTTCCTTGCAGTCTCCCTCTCTGCTATGAATGAGGTTACTGCCTTGATTACCTTACATTATGAGATCATTGGGCAAAACTCATCCCAGTACTTGGGCTGGAGGGGAGAGGGGTTGGGGTTGGGGTTGAGGGGGGGCTGCGGCAGGTTTCAGCAACACGAGGCCGTTTCATGGCTCACATCGTTGACACGTGTGGCTGGAGGCCCTGTGGCGCGGCCGCAGAAATCAGTGATCAGTGGGGGAAGAGAGAGAGAGCTTGTCAAGTCGACTTTGGGGGGTGCGCCATCAGGATGCGGAACTCAATGCGAACACATCAGTGGCCGGATCAAGCACACTCCCAACAGGGCATGTGAAAGCCCCCAGCGAAAGATGCACAGCAGCACAACTAAGATCACAGGGGACCACTCAAGAGAAACAAACTCTGAGCTTTACACATTGCTATGAGTGAGGACTGGAGTGACACGGAGGAGAAAGGGACAACTGGAGGTTTTCATTTTGTGGTTGGCTGTAATAAAAGTAAGGTGTTCATGTAGCTTAACGAGATATTCCAGAGAAAGAGGGCAGCAGTATGGGAGATGTGCAAACACGCTAGATAATACACAATATAGCCAACAATCTGAACGTGTGACACTGAAAGACAAGGTTGGCATGACACATGGTTGAGAGACATAAAGCTTATAAGGGTTTCGGCAATCAAACGACCTGACTGCTTTTTCATTCATATGACATTTTCATATCAGATCATCAAATAACTTACTTAAAATTAACGAAGACCTTTTTTTGAAAACCTTGTGCTTTATGAATAACTACAACAACTCAATGGTATTTACCATTAACCATAGAATAACAAGACAATCAACTTACCCTGCGTGGTACTCCAGTCTAAACCCCCCACAAAAAGCTTCCTGAACATAGAGAACAAACATAAATTGCTTTGTTGTACAGTCATGTCAAAACTGAATTATAATTGGTTATACCTACTGGTATAACTAATGGTTCATGTTAAATTCCCAGTGTCAATGACATATATTATGAAATAATAGAAACTGACAAAGTCTGGGATATCTTTAAGACTCTTAAATAAATAATATCTCTATATTATTACACTACATTTACTAGATGCAGTTACATCCTTCGTAAACACATCTTTAAGCATCACAGGCAAAGAGAGTATATGTAATGGGCTGAAATACTAATACTGCATAAACTGAATGCACTGCATCAGCGTTCCATAATACAT
>NW_024880650.1:5000-16302 GCF_900700415.2 Clupea harengus
CATTTACGAATATGAAAGACACTCACAGAAAACTAATGGATGAGTTTTCAGCATGATGAAAAACTGGTTAGGAAAAGCCTGGACACAAGAAGGTGTGATTAAGAGGATGCTGTCATGTACTCTCCTGAAATGGACTGGTCCACAAGTAAAGCACAGCACATGTGTCGTTTTCTGTCAAAGAAGGAGTGGAGGCAACCGCTGGTGAAAATCAATCAGTACCCTACTTTAAAAAGACATGTTATTATTACTATTATTACTATTATTATTATTATTGTTATTATTATTATCCAGTTATTAGACCAGTCAGTCAGTGTCTACTCCAGACATGAGACTTACAGCTACCTGGGAGGTTGTTGTTGTTTTGTTCTGTTATCTGCGGGCAGTTCTGCATCCTCTGGCTCCTCCTCATCCATAGACTCCCGAGGTGGCTGCAAGGGTTCTTCCTCTTCCTCAGATGCACACTGGGGTTTGGGTTCATAATGAGGACCAGCACCAAAGATGTCTGCAGAGTAAAGGGGCTGTTGCTCCTGCGCTGCTGCGGGCGCTTGTGGCCGTTGGCCATACTGCAGGATGAACTCATCATAGCGAGCAGGAAGCTGGGTTTGCCGGCGTGGGCGCTCAGGTTGAAGTAGCGAAGGCAATGAATGACTGGACTCCATTGGTCATCAGCACTCCGGTGAGCAAAGGACCATGAAGAGGAGTTTTAGAGTTTAGGGTGGCTGGCTTGAGACCAAATGGGGGTGTCAGTGAGAACACACTGTCCAGTCAGGATTCACTGTTCACAAGGGTCATTTATTAGAGTTCCAGTGAGGATATGAGAAGGACTGTATGTGTGTGTGTGTGTGTGTGTGTGTGTGTGTGTGTGTGTGGTGTGTGTGTGTGTGTGTGTGTGTGTGTGTGTGTGTGTGTGTGTACGTGTGTGTACAAGCATGTGTGTGGTTCCTAGGAGGAAAGGAGAAATGAAATACAATCAGCTCCAAACAATGCCATAATACAAACGATGCCACAGCATTCAAAATGCGCTCAAGTTACACTACATAAGTCAATTAATCATTCCATGTGCCACATAATAATAACTGTAACTGTACATCATTAAGCACAACATAAGGTCTCAGCCTACACAGGCAATACGTGAGCATATAAACTTAGGAGCATTCACAATTAAGGCAACAAGGTTAAGTTAACAAACAATTCACTGACACATTTCAGTTCATTTTCATCTCTAAACTGAATCAGGATCAGTCCATTGAAGTACAACCTACTACAATTCACTTCCATGGCTCAGATAACGCACACAGGAGGAGCACATGCAGCAGCATCCAGGTTCTCAGTGTCTGAGCGAAAGGAAGGGGCTGTGGGCACAGGTGTGGCTAATAAGGTTGGTGGCAGGGTGTGGCCTAATAGGCAGGTGATCAGGGCTAATTGGAGCTGAGTGAAACAGAATGGGGAAATGAACAGGCTGGGAAAGGGGCGTGGCAGTGAGTCTGTGAGGGAAGCAGGGAAACTGAAAATCTTCCAAACACTAATATCATTACTTGTGAATCAACTGTGCTAGCTTACATGACATTTTGTTTGGGTCTGTCACTTCTCACACATCACTAGGTGATACTGGCCTCTAATGACCTCCAGTCTACGTAGCCATTACTTTCCTCTGTCTGACCGTGTGTGTGTGTGTGTGTGTGTGTGTGTGTGTGTGTGTGTGTGTGTGTGTGTGTGTGTGTGTGTGTGTGTGTGTGTGTGTGTGTGTGTGTGTGTGTGTGTGTGTGTGTGTGTGTGTGTGTGTGTGTGTGAGTGAGAGAGTGATGAGCATCTCAGATGTACTGAATAATCAAATCCCCTCTGCAATGTGGAGAAACTAGCATTTTCACACATTAATAATCGTTTGTCTTCTAGAGTTGATCAAGGTATCTTCAGAAAGGAGAGTCCAGCAGCAGCAGCCTCAGATGACCAAGACCAAGACCTGCAGGATCCAGGAGCACAAGCTGCTCTCTGTGGACACTCCCAAGTTGAGTCTGATGGACAGCCAGCACACACACACACACACACACACACACACACACACACACACACACACACAGTCTTCAGGAGGAACTCAGAGAGAGAATGAGGTCATGAGGTTTGGGATGAAATGGAGGGTGTGTGTGTGTGGTCGAGAATTGTCTGGCATAATTTTACGGCAGATCCCTGTTTATTAATGTGTCTGGTAACAAGCATGAAGATAGCCTTTAAACAGATTTACACACACCACTGGCAAGTCCCGTATCCTGTGACATCTGTCGGCCTGTTACACAATGGACATTTACGAATATGAAAGACACTCACAGAAAACTAATGGATGAGTTTTCAGCATGATGAAAACTGCGTTAGGAAAAGCCTGGACACAAGAAGGTGTGATTAAGAGGATGCTGTCATGTACTGATAGACTCCTGAAATGGACTGGTCCACAAGTAAAGCACAGCACATGTGTCGTTTTCTGTCAAAGGAGGAGTGGAGGCAACCGCTGGTGAAAATCATTCAGTGCCCTGCTTCAAAAAGACATATTATTATCATTATTATTAGTAGTAGTATTATTATTATCATCCAGTTATTACAGTTATTGCTCTCTGTGGACACTCCCAAGTGAGTCTGATGGACAACCGCACACGCACACACAAGCACACACACACACACACACACACTAACACTCTTCAGGAGGAACCCAGAGAGAGGATGAGGTTATCAGTCAGGAGGTTTGGGATGAAATGGAGGGAGAGTGGGGTGAAAGTAGCCATTACTCTCATCTGACTGAGTGTGTGCGTGTGTGTGTGTGTGTGTGTGTGTGTGTGTTTGTTTGGGATGAAAGGAAGGGATAATAGCCATTATTCTCTTCTGTCTGAGTGTGTGTGTTTGTGTGTGTTAAGAATTATGTGTCTGGTGTTTGTATTGGGGATACAAATGGAGGGAGAGTCTTGTGAACGTAGTCTTCCCTTTCCCCCGACTGATGAAACATCAGGTTTCCTCATGAAGAGAACACCTTGACCTGTTCAGAGGGAGAACCTTTTCATTAGTGGGTGTATCTTTGGTGGTTATGCTGGTTTATCTGTGTTCAAGCTGGTGTGTGTGTTGTGTGTGTGTGTGTGTGTGTGTGGTGTGTGTGTGTGTGTGGTGTTGTGTGCTGGTGTGTGTGTGTGTGTGTGTTGTGGTGTGTGTGTGTGTGTGTGGTGTGTGTGTGTTAAGGGAGGAGTACCACAGTGAAGATCAACAGAAGAGCTGTGAAGCCTGTAATGAAGTTCCAGACTCCAGCCACTGGTCCTGGTGGAGCCTGGACGTCTCCACAGAAAGAGCGTTTCAACCTACCGCCTGAGCTCTCCTGCAGGGAGGTATGAGTGCTCAGAGTCTGGTCTGCGCTGGTCCGTTGCCTGGTCAAGTCACCCTGCAGTACCGCTTCACAGACTGGCTATCTCTTTGGCTGGAGAGCTGCCTCACATGCAGTACAGACCAGCTGGCCCTTTCGATGGACATCAAGCTCATCTCAGGAAGCTGCAGGAGATCCACGCCACATTTCCACCTGTTTGGGAGGATAGTCAGTCTTTTTCTGAAGAATGCCTGTGATGGTTCTTGCATAAAGCAGGTCTAGTGGAGTGTGTTTTGGGTTAGAAGTGTGGGCTGAGTTCCGCTTTCCATGCCAGGCTGGTGATACCCCTCCTTTTCTCTTCTTGGACTTTTCTACTCTTTTGATTTTCGGCTGCCTGCTCCCTGGGAAGGAGGTTGAAGATCCACTGGTCTGTGGTTCTATGGTCTATCTTGAGCAGCAACAGTACCAGTTCACTTTCCGCGCAATAACCTCCTCCAGCAGGATGCCCATCTCAACAGTTATTGGACAACCCAGGAATTGGAAGGAAGGATACAAAGGCGTCATGCTCGCAAGGGCCGGCCTGAGAACCCTCTTCAGATGAATGAGTTTTATGTTTTCAAGAACCACCTCGCAAACGCCAATATCTGTCCAGGAAAACATAAACCTTAGACGCCAAGCCGATATGGTTTCCCAACTTCTTCTGAGGTGCACCTAAACGAGGCTGTCGACTTCAAGATGGAACTTCTCAGCTCTGTAGACCAACAGCAACACTGGGAGGCAACGATCTGGAAAAATGAATGCTTCAGGGAAAAACCCCAACAGGGTGGTGAGAGCACATTAGATGTTGCAAAATTCCTGAAAAATCAGCGGGCGGCTCTCATTCAGAAGGTTCAGAATGTGATACAGATAGCAGATCAGATGCTATCGCAGGAACTTATCAACGAAGAAGTGTATGCCAACATCAGAGCTGCACCGACTGAACAGGAGAAGATGAGACGCGTGTTTGATGCCCTGGTATCTCATGGGCCTGGAGGGAAGAGGGAGTTCCTCGGAATCCTCCAGAAGGAATGCCCTGACCTGCTGCAAGAGTTGGGCAGATGATCCTCCTGACCATGGGACTCCTGGATGGGGATTATGTTCAAATATCCTTCAGCTATTGATTCATAGCTTTGTAACTTTGGCTGTACTTGTACTCAGATGGTCAGTGTATAGGAGTATGGAGCCACAGTTGGCATTTCCAAAGTGCTATGAAATGAAATTAGAGAGGTGTTCATAATGTCAAATTGTATTTTCTGTTTTTCATAATGCTGTTATTGATACATTTGATGGCTACATTTGTTTACATACATTCATAGGGGAAGATATAAGGGAAGTATGGATTATGCAATAAATTTAGCAATAACTGAAATATGAAAGTGGAGTCAAAATATTAAATATTTTTCCTCCACATAAGAGTTGGCCTTCAGTGGTTGAAACTCATACTCCAAGCCTGGGGAGATGTATGATAATAGGTATATATTTTGATTATTATTTTTCTTCAGATAGCATTTTTCATACAATTATGTTGATATCCTGAAATGTATACATATTAATATTTTCTTTATAATAAATTAGGATGATGAAGGTTGTTGTAATACTGTGATGGATGTTTTTTTCATTAAAATGGACTATCATTATATTGTTGTGCAACTTGTACTTTTTATATATATATCTGGGAAGTTCGATTTGTTCTATGTCTAGGTAATATGGCCCCACTAGAATATTTCTGCAAAGAGCAGACTTTACTTTAATTCATTCAATTGTATTTACATAGCGCCAAAACAATTAGAATTGTCTCAAGGCGCTTTACAGAGCCCAGTGCCTGGACCCCCTTAGAGCAAACACAATGGGCGACAGGGGCAAGAAAAAACTAGGGTATTAATAAGACCTATCAACGAGTGCTTTGGCCTGGATTAAAGATCGCTGTTGCAAAATTCTGCCAGTCTTGCCATCATGTCAACTTAAGGGTGAGCCCAATCATACCATTTCCCCAGCCCCACTCTGTCCTATTCCAATTATGGCACATCCCTTTGAATGCATAACTGTTGAATGCATGGGTTCCCTGCCCAAGTTTAAGTCTGGCCGTCAATTTGTGTTGACCATGATGTGCTCTGCAACCCGCTATCCTGAAGCCATGCCCTTGCACAGCTTAAAGATGATATTTTTCACTGAAAGAAATTGTGGAGAACACAGCATCTTCAAAGCGACTACATGACATCAGAGTGATTGTCTGTGATAACTGTTGTGTCCGGGTGGGGGCACGCATTAAAACAAGTAAGAGGCGTTGGAGGTGCCATTAACGTAAACTGGAATTTATGAACTAGTAATTACATGTAGCCCAGGCTCATCAGGAGCGCAGAGTGGAGTGAAGGCAGAGTCCATCAAGAGAGAAGAGTGAAGAGAGTGAACGTGGGGAGCCCAGCCCCTTTATAGTTCCCCCATGACCAGAAGGATCATGGGAGCTGTAGTGGCAATATCAATACACAACAATAACATTAATGTAAAAACGTATTATATAACATTGGGCGCAAAGTTATTACGTTATTGGAACTCTGTTTTGTTTTACATTATCAGCTTTTATTACATTAAGAACGGAAACATTATCTCTCTCTCCCTCTCTCTCTCATACACACACACACTCATTCTCTCTCTCTTTCTTTAGATGCCCAGATTTCATGATGGCCCATATGTTGGGAAACGTAAAAATATGATATGCTTCTCTGGAATTGAATTTGTTTAACAAAGAAAAAAACGAAAAAAAAACTTTCACACCACACCTAGTCTTTTTTATCTTAGGCAGATAGCCTAGGACTGGATGTAGGTTTATGTGTCAGCGCCACGGGACACAAGAGTATTTTGTTCACTGAACTACGCGCTTCTAACTTTCGTTTTCCAAACGTCATATGACTACTTCCGTGTTTGGACAGTGGAGTACAGACACGGGCGGGAAATTTTGTGTTTTTGGAAAATATCACACAAAACTTCACGTTCAGAAAACTTGACGTCCTCGGTCGTGGGGGTAGAGGTATGTAGCTGTAGTTTAAATATGCCTGTTTGGCGGGCTCACTTATGTGAAGCAGTATACACGGATGTAGGCACAAGCCTATTTCTGACATCAGAATTGGATTGCAGTCGGTTAAAGATTGCTCGTTTATTCGATAAACTATCATGATTAAGTCATCATCAAGTACATCATGCTTGCTTGTGAAAAGTAGTGGCACAACAAATCGAATCAAGTGTATATGAATGTGTAGGCTAAAGTTATATTGTTACCAAGCGTCAGGCACAGCCTTAAGCTAGCCCACTGCCTGCTATACGAGTCTCTTTGCTCTTCTGCAGTTGACTTTGTAGCTAGTGAATGGGTCTACGGGTCCCAATGGCGCTGTCATTAGATTTCCTGACGCATGAGGAGTTACTTCGCTTCTTCCACCGTAAGAAGACGGAGATCTCGTGCATAGACCAACCGCACACCTTCCTCAGGCAGTTACGAGACCACGACCTAGTGTCGGAGAAGCTCTACCAGGTGAGTAAACCCATTTGTGTTTGAACTGAGTTGTGTATATGATTGTTGGGCACATGATAATTACCTGTTCATGCGCAGGCCTGTCTTAAGCTATGTTTCCACACGTTTTAGCCCTGCAACTATAAGCAGTGGCTTGAATCATAGGGAGCACAGGTTATTCTTAATGTTAAAGTCGGGGTTAAAGTTTAAAGTTTAAAATAAAAGTCTAAACAGCGTTTAAAAGTGTTATATTACATAGTGTAATTAAGTTGTGTAAGTAAATACAGTCATTAAAGACAGGCTTACTTTACGGTAATATAAAAAAAAAATATAGCTATTATAAGATATAAGAGTAAGATTCGTGCCCCTGACTGATGTTACATCTCAAAATTGAACAGGAAGTCTGCATTTTTCTTGAGATTAGGCTCTTTGTATCCATGTGTGTGTGTGTGTGTGTGTGTGTGTGTGTGTGTGTGTGTGTGTGTGTGTGTGTGTACATAACCTCTGCTTCTCTGAGCAGTGTTGTCTTCCTTTAGTCTCTACGTGGGGTTTTGTTGACAGGAGCCAAAAGGACAAAATGAGATTTTTCTCCTGGACCCCATGGACTCCCTGTGTGTGTGTGTGTGTGTGTGTGTGTGTGTGTGTATGCATGTATTTGGGGGAGTTAAGAGGGGGTGTGTGATGTGCAAACACATTTTGAAACATTCTTTTCATCAGGCGCTTAGTGTGAAACTAGAGGAGGTTACACACACACACACACACACACACACACACACACACACACACTAGAGGAGGTTATTGATTCATGTCACTGTGTTGACCTGGGGCTAGCATGACATGACACTCACACACACACACACACACGCACACACACACACACACACACACATACACACACACAGACACACTCACACATACACACACACACACAGACACAGACACACACACACACACACACACACACACACACACACACAATGCAGGGTATTTGTATGTGCTGTGTTTGCCATCCTAGAGGAGTAGCCTGATGCTTAATGAGTTTAGAGAACCAGCCTCTCAGGGTGGGATAAGTACAGACACATACAGACTGGGTAGTGTGTGTGTGTGTGTGTGTGTGTGTGTGTGTGTGTGTGTGTGTGTGTGTGTGTGTGTGAGAAGGAACACTCTTCCTGGTACAGAACACTTTGCTACAGACCTTGATGTTGCTTTCCCTCGCGCACACACACACACACACACACACTTGTGTCGGAGAATCTCTACCAGGCACGTTTTAAAAATGAGCGCAATACTTTATATTACATTTGTAACAGTATTAGTAAACAGGCTAAAGTGCAATTTACAAAGTAAATTCACAGTCAATAATAAACACTACTTGAATCTATGTTATAACATATAAAGTATAGATTATTTTATTGTTTAGTGTAGAATGCTATAAAGAAATACTACTTTAGTCTACTCAAAAGGGTTAGAAATACTACTTTAGTCTACTCAAAAGTATATTACAATTATTTAGTGAGTCAAGAGGACACTTTACTCTCTCTCTCTCTCCCTCTGTCTCTCCCTCGGTCTCTCTCTCCCTCACTGTCTCTCCCTATCACTCTTTCTCTCGCTGTCTGTCTTTCTCTGTCCCTCTCTCTCTCCCTCTCTCTCTCTCTCTCTCCCTCTTTCTCTCTCTCTGTCTCTCTCAGAGAGTGGTTAGGATGAAGACGAAGGAGCAGAAGATGAAGGGTGTGTATGAGGTGCTGGACAGTCTGGAGACAGATCAAGCAGAGCGTGTGAAGACCTTCTGGGAGTGTGTGTTTACAGACCACATCCTGCAGCATTACCCCACCCTCAAACTACTGAGGAACAGCCTCATGGACGGTGGGTCTGCACTCTCATTATAGTGTGTGTGTCTGTGTGTGTGTGTGTGTGTGTGTGTGTGTGTGTGTGTGTGAGAGAGAGAGAAAAGTTCATATTACCTTAGATGACACTGCCTGGTGTCAATAGAGTTTATATTAACTTAGATGACACTGCCTGGTGTCAATAGAGTTCATACTAACTTAGATGACACTGCCTGGTGTCAATAGAGATCATATTACCTTAGATGACACTGTCTGGTGTTATTTTGGAACTGGCTCTGATCAATCTCCCTGCTTTCATTTTCTTCCCCAAATTCAGGGTCTTTTCGAGTCAATGAAAGTCAACCAGAGATGGAGAGACTGGACAAGAGGAATAATACGGAGGGAAAGATTAAAGACTTAAAAGAAAAGAAGGTGAAGAAGATGAGTAGACAGAAAAGGAAAGGGAGCAGCACTAGCGGAAGGGAGGAAGGAGAGGAGGAGGAGGAGGAGGAGGAGGAAGATCAAGCAGGGACTTCTAAAGTCACAACCAGTCAGAAGAAGAAGAAGAAGAAGAAGCTTCAGAAACCCAACTACTGTGAGTATACACCCTCAGCATACTGATATTAAACCCCCCTACTGTGAGTATACACCCTCAGCATACTGATATTAAACCCAACTACTGTGAGTATACACCCTCAGCATACTGATATTAAACCCCCCTACTGTGAGTATACACCCTCAGCATACTGATATTAAACCCAACTACTGTGAGTATACACCCTCAGCATACTGATATTAAACCCCCCTACTGTGAGTATACACTCTCTGCATACTGATATTAAACCCCCCTACTGTGAGTATACACCCTCAGCATACTGATATTAAACCCAACTACTGTGAGTATACACCCTCAGCATACTGATATTAAACCCCCCTACTGCAAAAGATGTCATGCATCAAGTGTCGCAAACTAACACTAGATTATTGTATCGTTCAGTCCTCATTCCCAAACTAACACTAGATTATTGTATCGTTCAGTCCTCATTCCCAAACTAACACTAGATTATTGTATCGTTCAGTCCTCATTCCCAAACTAACACTAGATTATTGTATCGTTCAGTCCTGTGCTGCTCTGTGTGTCCCTCCTGTGTTTCCATCCTCTCGGTCTCTGGTGTGTTTTCCAGGCTCTCCTCTGAGGAAGGGGGGCAGGGAGGATATCTGGAACTGGCCCATGCATAGGTCCCAGCTACCCGTCACCTGTGGGGACAAAGAGGGCTTTCTTCACAGAGACAAACTGGCCAAAGGTGAGGGATCCTCTCAGACTGGATCTTTGAGTTGTGTTACTATAATAACCCCATGTACAGGAGCAAGCATGTATGTCAGTACTGGTCCACTGACTGACCGACTGACTTCAGTAGAGCAGCTCATTATTGGCTCCTTCATCCTAGGCCTCCTAAGGTGCAGGTAAAGCTGCAGTCCCTGATTGTAATCCAATACTTTATTTGTCATATTCAGTGACCTGCTCCTCATGGTCTTCTAGCTGTCAGTTCAGTTTGTGCGCTAAAAAAACCCTTCCAGTGTTATCTCAGGCAACAAACAAACATACTGGGTTGGACGAGCCGTAAACAATTCCAACCAATCCTCTGAAACAAACATACTGGGTTGGACAAGCCATAAACAAATCCAGCCAATCCTCTGAAACAAAAATACTGGATTGGACGAGCCATAAACTATTCCAGCCAATCCACACGTTGCTAAAGAAGCACAGAAGGTTGGGGTTGTAATTTGATTGGCTGTTCAGTACAAATATCAACAATGTTTTGCCAGAATCGCGGATTGCACCTTTAAAATATCTACTGACTATCAGGACGTATTATCCTTGAACTGAGTTCATATGCAGTGAACTAAGCCAGACAGGTTATGAGTATTCTGACTAAGGAAGGGGACCTCAGCCTTGGTGGCTGTTCCAAACAGATGCTTTGTTGTTTTGTAGGAGATAAATGCATTCTTCACGAGGATCAGTGGTACACGCCAGGTGAGTTTGAGAAGTTGGGAGGCAAGGAGAGGAACAAGAACTGGAAGATCAGCATCCGCTGCCGACAAACAACCCTGCAGAAGCTGATTCAGGTGACAGGAAACAAGTCTGTGTGTGTGTGTGTGTGTGTGTGTGTGTGTGTGTGTGTGTGTGTGTGTGTGTGTGTTGGATCCACTGTCTGCTTTCATAAGCCAAATTGTAATTTAATTGTTATTTGACTTAAACATCCATTTTAAAAGCAACAACGTAGTTCAGCTTTTATCAACCTTCACCTCTCTCTTACGTCAGCATTTGATGATGTCATCTGGGCAAAGGTCATGTGCTTTTTGCTGTTAACTGAAACAGATAAGGATAGGTGGAGTTGAATTTCTATTTATTTCTATATTTATTTGTTTTCTTGTAGGAGAATCACTTAAAGTCTCCACCAGCTAAAAGGAGAAGAACTGAAAAAGGACAGGTAACCCTTCATCTAGTTCTATTGTTGCAGGGGTCACATGACGTGTTGTCATGGTAGCATACTCAGATATTGTTCCGATCCACACTGATAAAGCTATTGCTGCAGTTCTATG
>NW_024880651.1:0-16007 GCF_900700415.2 Clupea harengus
CAGAGGTGTCACCAATCCCATGGACCAGAAGACTCCATATTTACCAAATATCCACCAAGGCCCAACCCTTCATCTTCACCGTGATGGAGGCCCAACCCTTCATCTTCACCGTGATGGAGGCCCAACCCTTCATCTTCACCGTGATGGAGGCCCAACCTTTCATCTTCACCGTGATGGAGGCCCAACCCTTCATCTTCACCGTGATGGAGGCCCAACCCTTCATCTTCACCGTGATGGAGGCCCAACCCTTCATCTTCACCGTGATGGATCAGTCATTTCCATGCTGTGGTTTGCCACATGCTCATAGTCTTGTTTTATTTCTCTTACAGTTTTATTAGGCTGTTTTCAATGTGATTTGAATATCCCATACTCACAGCCTCACTGCAGTAATAACTCAAATTGGCCTCGCTCATCTGGACACCACAACATTAAGATGGCCAGCAGAATGTCAACAACCAGAGAGATGAGGTCACCACCCCATTCCTTGATCTGAACTACTGCCTTGACAGCAAACACATACATGTTTCATTGGCCTGAGGTTAAATACGTAGTTTAGCTTGGGTATATGAGGACCAAACAACCTTTCTGAGTGGACTAACTCTTTAAGATACAACACTGGTTGTTAGCTCAGTCCCTACACGCAATGCTGTTTTATTCTAATGGGTGATGGGGCTTGATGGGTTTCAACTATATGTTTTATTTGTGAATGATATGATGCTTTATTTTATGCCAGTTAATATTCCAGATGCAGAAGTCAACATGGGTTGATTCTGTTGAGACTCACTTTCGTAATTAGATAACATAGCTTTGTATCAAATGTAGTGATTTTGCGATTATTTAGTTCTGCGTAAAATTCTGTGATTCTAAAATGTAGTGATCAAGTTTGGTTATTCTGGTGATTCTGAAATAATCTGAAATGGCTTCCTGTATTACACGACCACTGTTGAATGCAAAATAAGTCTTTGTACACTTTGTATATGGGATTAAAAAAAACAATAAAAAAGTCTGAAAACGTGCCTCAGTTCACAGCTCAATTCTTTATACAAATAAAATCAATTGATTCAAATTAAATGTGCAGAATTTAGGTCTCTCTGGGATCCACTGCTATCTACAAAATGACATTAGTTAACATAATGAAATACAATATTACATTTTGAAATATTTAGTTAAAATAAGACACAGGGCTCATTTCCTCCCTCCCCCCACAGTACTCTAGAGACCATCACACCTCGCTGGGGTGCTCCTCGCGTGACACGAGACGCCATCCTGGAATCAGATTGGCCCATGACTTTCTATACACTCTATTTACTGTCCAACTCCGTTCAGTTTCCTGGAGCATCATTTACATATTTTCCTGGGCTTTTGTATCTTAGCATGTTTGCATATGCTTGCGTGCCTGCGTATGTGTACGTTTGAGTAGATTATGAAGAGAGAGAGAGATAGAGAGAGATAGAGAGAGAGATAGAGAGAGAGATAGAGAAATGAAAGAGATAGATAGATAAAGAGAGAGAGATAGATAGAGTGAGATAGAGAGAGAGATAGATAGAGAGAGAGAAATGAAAGAGATAGATAGATAAAGAGAGAGAGATAGATAGAGTGAGATAGAGAGAGAGATAGATAGAGAGATAGATAGATAGAGATATGAAAGAGAGATAGATAGAGAGAGATAGAGTGAGATAGAGAGAGAGATAGATAGAGAGATAGATAGATAGAGATATGAAAGAGATAGAGAGAGATAAAGAGAGAGAGATAGAGAGAGATACATAGAGAGTGATAGATAGAGAGAGAGAGACAGAGAGAGGGATAGAGAGAAAGAAATGAGAAAGTGTTCAGGCTGTCAGTACAGCTCTCTCTCTCTGTCTCTCTCTCTGTCTCTCTCTCTCTCTCTCTGAGCGGATGCGGAAGTGAGTGGGCGTGGCGTTTGCGAGTGTGAGAGCGTGTGCACGTAGTCGTTTGGCTTGAGTGTGTTCTCTCTCTACCTTTTCTATCTTTTTTGTATTTGTGGTTTCTTTTTTATGATTTAGTTTTCTCTTTGTTTGAGTTATTTATTGTTAAAGTAGTCTAAAGTAGTTTCCCTATTGGGAGTGAGCACCCAGCGTACTGCTGGGTGTATTGTGGTTTATTTTGTCTAATGGCTTTTGAAAGTCTAAGTCGGCGCCATGCAATTAAGATAGGTGCAGATAATGATATATCAGTTGAGGAGTGTAGTTTAGCCGTAGGTAGTATTGTTGGTTATGGAAGTGTGGTTTCAGCATCTAGAATGAATCGATCTGTTGTCCTGTTCTTGGACAGCGTTGATAAGGTGAATACGATTGTAGAGCAGGGCATTGTGGTTAACGACACATTTGTCAATGTTCTTCCACTTGTGACCCCGGCTAGACGAGTAACACTGTCAAATGTACCTCCTTTCATAACAGACGAGTTTTTGGAACGAGAATTAGCAAGACATGGAAAACTTGTGTCCTCAATTAAGAAAATTCCTCTTGGATGTAAATCCCCGCTTCTAAAGCATGTCGTGTCATTCAGGAGGCACGTTTACATGATTTTGAATGGTCACTCTGGCGAACTGAATGTTAAGTTCCAATTCCAAGTAGATAATTTTCAGTATATGATTTTTGCGTCTACTGATAACATGAAGTGTTTCTTCTGCGGGAAAGAAGGCCACGGTATTAGATCGTGTCCTGAGAAAAGTATACCTGCTAAGGATGCGCAGGCTGATAAAGAAGGCGAAAGTGCTAACGGCGGTCAAAGTAGAACAACTGGAGATGCGCCGGTTAACAGAGAAGAAGACTGTGTTGATGGTGAACACGGTGGATTAATGGGAGATGCACCGACTAACAGAGACAACGGCAATCATGATCATAGTGGGAGTGCAGAGGAGCATAATGGAGAGACTAGGCCGTCTTCTGGTCCGGAGGGTGCAGTAACCGACAACATACCGGTAGGTACAGAAAATAAAACTAACTGTGATGCTACGGTAGAAAATGGTGAAAGTATGCCTATTGTGGAAAATAATGAAAGTTTGCAAGCGAACGTAAGTGCTTCAAATGATACAATGAATCTGATGATGGACAAAATAACCAGTGATTTAATGAATGGGAAAGGTGAGAATGCAGTTACAGAACACACAGAGCCATTTTTTGTGCTGACGATGCAATGGAGGATGAGCAAGTATCGGCTAAGAAACCTAAGAGGAAAACGAATACTAGGGATGCTTCTAAAAATGCGAAAAAATTTGCGAATGAAAGTAGATCAGATAATTTGCTTGTTGATCTTGATAATGATTCAGACTACCCTTCATGCTCCCCTTCTCCAAGGCCATATAACTTAAAGATGATCAAAAGTTTCTTGGGGTCCACTAAAAATATCCGAGGGGGTCAAAGTGGAAGAGCATTTTCCAGATATAAGAGCTTTTAGCACGGCAGTTCAGCATTTCAAGCATGTGAAAGGAAATTTTACTGAACAAGAGGGTTATAGACTCAATAAATTACTGACAAAGATCAATCAGCAAGTGGACGAAAATGATGGTAATGGGACATTGTAAATGTATTGTCTTGTGTCTATTATTTGTTTTTGTCCATTTGATTTCATGCTCTCTTTCATGTATGGGTGATTTCAAAATAGCAACTTTAAACATCAATGGTGCAAGAGATTTCAGGAAGAGAGCGAAATTATTTGAGTTGATGAAACAAGAAGCATAGCGATGTAATGTTTATTCAAGAAACACATAGTGATGAGAAAAATGCTGCTGACTGGGTCAGAGAGTGGGAAGGGAAAACTTTCCTTAGCCATAAAACCTCTGTGAGTGGAGGAGTTGGACTGCTTTTCTCTAAAAACTTTGTTCCTCAGTCCTACTCGTTTGAGAATATAATAGAAGGAAGACTCTTAAAAGTACGAGCGGTCTTTGATAAGTGTTGTTTTTGTCTTCATGTGTGTTTTATGCACCTTCAACCGGAGTTTGATCGGATGATTTTTTTAGACCAATTATGTAATGCACTGAAGAATTGTAAGAAAGATGAATATTTGTTCCTATCAGGGGATTTTAATTGTACAGAGGCAAATATTGACAGGAATCACCCTGAACCACACAGTGCTTCACGCAAGAAACTTATTGAATTAATAAATATGCATGAACTAAGTGATATTTGGAGGAATTTTAATGGTCAAAGACAATACACATGGGCACATGCCAGAGATAATTTTTTGTCCATGGCCAGGCTTGATAGAGTTTATAGTTTCAAGCATCATGTTAATGTTTTCCGAAATTGTAAAATCTTCCCTGTTATGTTGTCGGATCACAGTATGGTGCAAAGTGTAGTAGGTTTGAAGTATATAAAGCCTATGAGTGCATATTGGCACTTAAATACATCTTTGTTGAGCGATGCACATTTTAAAGATGTTTTTATTTTTTTCTGGGACTAGCTTTAGAGAGACTAAGTCTTCATTTGAATCCTTACAACAGTGGTGGGATTTCGGAAAAAATTCAGATCAGGCAGTTGTGTCAACAATATACTGCCAGCGTCACAAGCGATATAAATAAATCTATGAACAGACTTGAATTGGAAATAGTGGCAACTTCAAGATATGGCTGAGTCAACAGGGGATTCTGCGCATATTGAGGTAGTAAAAACTAAAAAGGTGGGCTTTGGCTGATTTGCTGGATGTGAGAGCACAAAGGTGCCTTGGTGCGATCCCGATACCAGAATGTGGCGCAGATGGATGCACCATCCAAGTTCTTCTTTGGGTTGGAGCGGAAAAACGGGCAGGCCAAGTGTATGCATGCTCTACTTTCTGAATCTGGGAGTCTTTCAGTAGACCCGGCAGAAATTCGGAGAATTGCAGTCAAGTTCTATGCCAGTCTCTATACCAGTGAGTATACTGAAAAGCCCGTCATGGAAAATTATTTTTTTGATGACCTTCCAAAGATTCCAGAGGATTCTGTTAACGGTTTAGAGACTGCATTTTCTTTGGATGAATTAACTAGTGCACTTCAGAGCATGGATTGTGGGAGGGCGTCTGGCATTGATGGGCTGCCTGTAGAGTTCTACAGATGCTTCTGGACTGATCTTGGAGGAGATTTGCTAGAAGTTTTAAATGATAGCATTGATAAAGGACAGCTGCCAAAGAGCTGTAAACGAGCTGTTTTAACTTTGCTTCCAAAGAAAGGGAATCTGCAGGACATTAAGAACTGGAGGCTGTTGCACTTTTGTGCTGTGATTATAAACTACTTTCAAAAAGTCTGTCTAATAGATTAAGGAAGGTAATTGGAAAGGTAATCCATTCTGATCAGGCATATTGTGTACCAAGTAGATGTATTTTTGATAATATCACTCTGGTTCGTGATTTTTTAGAACTGTCAAAAGCTTGAATTTGGATGCTGGTTTAATCTCTTTAGATCAAGAAGAAAGCGTTTGATCGAGTCGAACGTGAAATATTTATGGAAAACCCTTGCAGCCTTTGGTTTTAGCCCAGTATTTATTGACAAAATTAAAGTACTGTATTGCGACGCTGAGAGTATATTGAAAATTAATGGTGGTCTATGCTCTCCATTCAAGGTTCTAAGGGGGGTAAGGCAGGGCTGTGCCCTTTCAGGAATGCTATACTCCTTAGCTATTGAGCCTCTTTTACATAAACTTAGGATGCTTATTTCTGGTTTTACTGTACCATGTTCTGATTCTAAACTGTTATTATCTGCCTATGCTGATGATGTGGTCGTTATTGTGAAAAGTCAAAAAGATATTGAACATCTTATTAAGACTGTTTCAGATTTTGGAAAGATTTCCTCTGCAAAAGTTAATTGGAACAAGAGTGAAGCCCTGTTAATAGGCAAATGGGATAAAGGGGAAGTATTAACCTTCCCTCAAGGGTTGAGTGTGGTTAAAGAAGGTTTCAAATATCTTGGGGTATTCCTCGGAGATAAACAAGTTCAAATGAAAAACTGGGATGGTGTTTTGGAAAAAGTTAAAGGGCGTCTTGGTAGGTGGTCTTGGTTACTACCAAAAATGTCCTATAGGGGGCGAATTGTCAGGGATAAGACCCTCAACAGTTAGTTAGCAGGTTAAAAACACTACCCAGCATATAAGTGAACTGGACGGTTTTCGAACGGGCCCCGACGGAGACAGACACCTTAAGTCTGTCTGACGTGCCGTGCTGAAAACAAGTCCTTTTATTAACCAATGTTTACACAGTATGACAGTCAAGACGCTGGGATGCACTTTGGATACCTTCAGCTCAGTTGAATTCTACTTCTGCCCCAGTAACAAGACATTTCACAACCCGCTCTCTCCCTTCTTATCTTATGTAAACATATACGTTAGGTTTCTGGGTTAACATTCTTGACTCTGCTAATTGTCTTCCAAAGTCCAATCTACATGGAGAAGCAGGGCACACAGCATTTTGGAAGAAACCTTAAAACAAAAAGACATTCATGATAAAATATACTAATACTTTCTTTAACATTTCCCTCCTGTTTATCATGAAAATAACACTAGTATAAACATCATTAAACTAAAACATCATCATCTTGATGGTTCAAGACAACAGTACACTCCATACAGAAGTACATACAAGACTAGACAAGAGAACTTAGAAACATGTAGAAATACACATCATAAAAATACAAAAAGTATACAAATTGCTACAATAGAGAGCAGACCTTTCACCATCATTTACCACCATGTACCAGATGTAAACCAAGCAAACACATTTCACCACGGAACATTAACCACTTTGTCTTGTAATAAAGCATCACATAACAACCTTCATTTGCTGTAAGGCTTCAGTCACAGAGACACTATGAATATAATCCAATATCCAAATACAACAGATATCAGTCACAAAACTCCCCCACTAGCAGCAGTGAGTCTAACACTAATCTATTTTTCAGCACCATCAGCCGAGTCTGCGAGACCTCATCATTAAGGCCGTCCATGCTGACTAAGGTGGCATTAACAAACAATTCTAACCTATAGTTAAGGGTTGCCATTCTTAACATGACTTTTCCTACTCCTAGGGCCTGAAACAGAAACAAAATAACCTTGGAGCTGGTGGTCCAAATCTTTTAGTCATCAGCACATCAGTCCCCCACACGCTGTCATGCTTCTCAACAGCAAATCTCTTCTTACGAGATCACTCTGCCTGCGAGATAGCACTAACAACACAAAAATGGTCCATGACCTGGGCGGGGGCGCTTACGCCACCCCAGTGTGGAAGAAGATGACTGTACCATATACTACCACACAACCACAATACCTCTCTCACCTTAGGGGTACCCTTGTCAGAGTGGCAATGCCCTGCATTCCAACCTCAACATAAGGACCTGTTCCTATGGACAGGGTACGACGTTGGCTGAGGAAGCAGTGTTTGATGACAGTATAGCAGTATCGATGACAATTTCATTACACTGTTTCCGTCTCAGAGAGCCTACTCTCGTTGTTCCTCTAATAGAAAAACACATTAGGAATATGGAATGGACTGCCACTTAAGGTGACAGCTAGGTTGTGGCATGTTTTTTAGTTCTGCTAGTGGGTGGGTATTGTTCACACAGATCCTGCACCTGGGTATCGTCTGTATAATAAAATGGCTTACTGTAGCCCCAGTTGTCTGGGGCACACTTCTCTCCAACACAGATCATTGCTTGGAATGAGAGTAGCCTTAATTTAAGTCTAGGGTGAAAGTAGGATGTTGGCATTAAGGTACATACATAGCAATTAGTCCTATCAAGTCTGTTCGCTTGCATGGATGCATATCTATACCATGAATTAGTAGAATACAGGTGAGTAACATTCCCCAGGACCTCATGTTCCCCATATGAAATCCACCTCTTATGGATTCTCTCATTTACACTTGTGGAGGACCAGAGACCCATTATTACTCCTGAAGTAACCACTAATAGCAGCAGCTTAGACATTGTTATAACGGAGTGATATGATGTATACAGAAAAACAATAAACACAAATAAACAGGAAAAACAAAAAACACAGATACACCTCTACTATGTTGAGCAGCATCTCTAACCCTCAGGGCGCTCCCTGGAAGTTAGGTGACGTTCAAACGACCAAGATTTAAACACTTAGCCCCCTGCCGGCGCCACAAAACGCTACTCAACGCTAGTGGTGGATCCTGGTAATGTTCTGAATGTTCTGAATGTTCTGAATGTTCAGGTGACAGGTGAATCCAGGTGGAGCGTTCAGCGATCTTGACGGCTGTTGGGGTGGCAAGTACACTTGGCATGGTCCCTCCCACCTGTCGTCAGACCAGTTCTTTCTTTTGATGACTTTGATGAACACCCAGTTTCCCACCTTCACCTGGCCTTGTACCTGTGGAGACACAGAAAAAACTCGAACAGTATTGGGTTCTTTACATTTCCTAGTTTGTAGTATAATTTGTGGCACACCAAAAGTTGGTCTTATTCTTTTGCACAGTGATTTTGCTACTGTGAGGAAATCTGGGGTTGAGCTGGGAAATACCTCTATCCATTTGGAAGACACATCAATTATAACCAAACAATATTCCAGCCCTTTGGTTTTGCTAAATTGGATATAATCCATGTGTATTACCTGGAAAGGATAGTCAGGCTTGGGGAACTCGCCCCTCTTTGGCCTGAGGTTTCCCTGTGAGTTATGCCGAATGCATATTTCACATTGCTGACAAAATTTTTTAATAAAATAAAATTTAATTAATTTTTTTTTTTATTATTATTACTACTATTATTATTTTTTTTTAATAGGTTATATGTTGTACAGTGTTTATTGTACTAGTCTTTATCTCCCCCCTGTTGAGGCATGGATATTCCCATGACTCAAAAAATTGCTGCCCATTTGTATAGAGCTCGCAACAGGATGGGTTTTCTATCTGGACTTACATATACCTCATCTTTCAGAGTCGCCCAGTTTTATCCAAATTTCCCTTTTCACTTTTGGGTGCTTGTTGTTGTATGTTAACTACACCATCATCCTCTGTTCCCTGTGTTAGATACAGGCCAGCTGCCTGCTTGTCTGCTTTATATGCTAGGTAATAAAAGCATTAAGACTGCATGGGATACTTTAACGACGAGTTCATGAACCAGCACAATTTCTGCTGACGCGTGAACGGCCGATGCATCCGCGAGCACTGCTTGTACACATGATGGTGTAGCACGAGCTACCGGGTCGAGTTGGGTCGAATAAAATGCGATGGGTCTCATTTTGATCCCCCATACTCGAAGCAAAACAGACGTCATGAATCCATGTCTGGAGTCAACCATAAGGACGAAAGGTTTCGCATAATTTGGGAGAGCCAGTACTGTCGAGCTGGCTATTTTTTCTTTTGTCGCTTGAAAAGATTCTGAACCCTCTTTAGTCCACGTAACCTTATCGTGGGGTGCCATTGGTTGAGAGAAAATCATATCATGCATAGGTCTTACTAATTCTGCATAATTGGGTACCCACTGACCTGTGTTCAAGCCACGGGCTTGAATCAAATTGCTTGTCCGCTCAGTCAATTTTTAATTATGCAGTATCAAATAGTTTGCTTCTGACGACTACAATTCAACTATCTCCTTTAACGGCGTAGTTGGTTCCATATCTACCAAAAGCATTTCTGAATTTAAATAATATTACACTAATATGTGTAGTCTGATTATTATTCTTTTCACCTCCTCTCCTTCTAATTACGACCGTGCGTGTGTGCGTGAGAACGTGCGTGTGTGAGATTGAGTCCTCTGTTCCCCCTAACAGCCCCCACCCGTGTGCTTCTCTGTTTTGTCCCAACAGTCAATCACACAGGTTTGTTTAAAAAGTCGAAGTAGCTGCTAGCGATCTTACGTTTTAAAAACAATCTACAATCATTCCGGGCCATGTTAGTCACTCAGTACTTTGGCACATACAATAGCTCACAACACATCACAATCTCGTATTTCCACTTTTCTCTTGTTATGCCCTCTGACGGCGCACTACTAAGGTAACGAGAGAAAGTTTAATCTGATCTTTTTCGTGTCATGCGCGTCGCGCTCTCAGCAATTTTAAATGCTCTCTCTTCACAGATGTTACACAAAATACCTTCAAGTAAACTATGCCAACAACTGGTCACTTGCTTATTTTAGTTTTAAATATCAATTTAAAACGGTAGGTTCCCCCTCAAATCTACGTTTAGTCTCGCCTCGGAGCACCAAACAATCTCTTAATGAAACTAATGAAAACATAGCTTACATACAATAGGTTTTTGCAAATATAATTCCTACAATTCCTGCAACACTGGAATTATTTCCATTCATTACTATAATATCTATATATTTATAGCACTCTGAGATTTCTCTGAATCATACTCCTTTATTCTTCATTATAGATGCTACACTGCATTTCGTTGTCTCAGTACTTGTACTCTGTGCAATGACTATACAGTTGAATCTAATCTAATCTTAACTCCGGGCCTCTACCCCTGCGGCTATTCATGCAATTCGATTATTTGGATAGAGATCTTTTAGTTGATCAGACCAAAATTCCTCATCCTCAAATCGATCTGCACTTGTATTATTTTATTTAAGCAGTATCGCCATCATTATCATATAATGATACAATGATAATTAGATGATACACAATGATGATCACAATTCCAATACGTCCCTTCCCCACCTGTGCTGTTAAATCAAATTAGTACAATGGAAGGTCTTTTATATCCAATAAGACCTCTTCCATCTGTTTTGATTATTGCCTTGTGTTGCTTGTCACGTGCTTAATTAATTAATTCAAACCACCGGTTATCTTGGGTTGTTGGAAAAACCACACCCCTGCCTTTTTGAGGGCCCGTAGGATTCAACCAATTGAAACAAGCACGTTCTGACTCACAAACAAGGTTAATGAAACACAATGAGTAAGTTCTGAATGAGCCACTTATCCGTTGAAACAAAGGGTCATAATCCTTCCGGAAGTATTAGCATTCAACCTCTTACAGTTGTGTTTATTTTCAGCCACAGTCACTGGTGGCTATTTCAATGAGACACATGGATTGCGCGCGTGCGCAGTGTCTGTCTATGCCAGTATCCCAATTTGTCATTCACAAATGCTCAACTCTATTTATGTCTTACATAATTTCTAGTAACTCCCCCTTCACGCACTTAAGACTAAAAAGTGCGTGCAAATGAACAAAGCAGATAAATGTATAGAGTTCTTACGTGGCCACCGTAAAAAGCTCTATAGTTTATCAAGCCTGCAGTTTTACCCCTCTTTCTCTACAAGAATAACACTTAACCTCACTTTCTTTTAATCTTCTTCTTCACTTTCCATTGACTTTCTCATTCTCACTTTCTCAATCTTTCTCATTCTTACTTTCTTAAAACCATCTTGCCTTCTTACTTTCTTCAAACCATCTCATATTCATTACCCATTTTCGAGCTTTTTTGGATTAAAACAGAATACCTCAAATGGGTCAGATATAGACTCCGGAAAGCAAGCTTCTAGACAAAAATATGTCCGGCTTTCCCTTGGTGTTTGTACCACAGAGTTTCTATCTGTTTTTAGACTGTTAATCACTTGCTCTAGTCACACTCATATTCATTAATTATGGTGAGTTTTTTTTTGGAATTAAGCAAAATACTTCTCTTGAGTCTATGAAAAATATCCGGAGGCCGAGCTTCTAGATTGATAAATCAATCCGGACCATCCCTTGGAGTTTGTACTCTCAGATATTTTCCAAAGTTTTAATTTTGCTTAATTTCCTTACTCCAGTCACTCTCTCATTCACACAGATCATTCATTCACATAGGCCTAGAACTAGCGCTTTTAAGAGACCTCGAATCTCTTTTTTTTAGTCTGTTCTAATTCAGTAACTTATGCTACTTACTTCATATTATGCTGTGTGTTCAACCTTGCTTCAGATCCCCGTCAGACCAGCCTCCCTGGAAGCAGAGCCCTCTCCGCCGGCCCACGTAGAATTCACTAAGTGGGACTTTCTGCCGATGGTTTCTCTCGGCAGGACGTGCACTTGTCTTCGGCTTCCTGAAGTCTGCTCCCAGGCGGTCGGTGTTGTTGGGTTCCGGCTCGAAAGGACCAATAAATGTCAGGGATAAGACCCTCAACAGTTAGTTAGCAGGTTAAAAACACTACCCAGCATATAAGTGAACTGGACGGTTTTCGAACGGGCCCCGACGGAGACAGACACCTTAAGTCTGTCTGACGTGCCGTGCTGAAAACAAGTCCTTTTATTAACCAATGTTTACACAGTATGACAGTCAAGACGCTGGGATGCACTTAGGATACCTTCAGCTCAGCTAAATTCTACTTCTGCTTAGCAACGAGACATTTCACAACCCGCTCTCTTCTTCTTATCTTATGTAAACATATACGTGAGGTTTCTGGGTTAACATTCTTGACTCTGCTAATTGTCTTCCAAAGTCCAATCTACATGGAGAAGCAGGGCACACAGCATTTTGGAAGAAACCTTAAAACAAAAAGACATTCATGATAAAATATACTAATACTTTCTTTAACACGAATACTGATATGTAACAATTTGGTGGCATCATCTTTATGGCATCGTCTGATGTGCATTGACCCTCCTCCAGGTTTGATTTCAAACATCCAGTCGTTAATTGTGGACTTCTTCTGGGATAAATTACACTGGATACCCCAAAGTGTTTTGTTCTTGCCAAAAGAGGAAGGTGGGCAAGGTTTAGTCCATCTGGCAAGCAGAGTTGCTGCTTTCCGCCTCCAGTTTTTACAAAGACTACTCTATGGACCAAATGACTTAGTGTGGAGGCCTCTTGCATGTACTCTATTGAAGAGTCTAGGAGGTTTGGACATGGATCGTTCTCTTTTCTTAATGGACCCAAGGACATTATCTACCCAGAGACTACCTTGTTTTTATTGTGGAGTTTTTAAAGTGCTTTCTTTGTTTAAAATACAAAGGGAAGCCTCTTCCTCTCTTTGCTGGCTTTTGCAAGAGCCTTTAATTAGAGGGGCACGTTTGGATGTTTCAGCAGGAATGATGCCATCTTTGGATAACATCCTAAGCAATAAGGGTGTCAAAACGTTAAGAGACCTTGTGACTGTGGCTGGGCCAACCTTAAATAATGCAGAAAATCTATCATCAATTTTAGGAATAAGGTCTTTGCGAATTGTCACACAATTTTTAAACAAGGTCAAGGATACTTTAACGGAAAGAGAAAAGGTTATATTACAGTCTTTTAATAATGATGCAGTGTTTTCTGATGATGAAGATTTTTTTCCATTGTTGAATATTACACCTGACTATGCCGATTGTGTGGGTACTTACCTAGAGGCAATTGGCCTTAACCTAGAACTTACAGATGGGAAGGTTTTTTATAAAGCCTGTGTTAAGGTTTTAAATAAGCAAAAATTAAATTCAAGAGTTGACACACCTTGGCGAAGGAAACTTAATCTCGATGATAATGTAAAACCTGCATGGAGAGCTTTATATAAACCACCATTAACGAAAAAATTTGCTGATTTGCAGTGGAAAATCTTACATGGTATAGTAGCTGTCAATTCTTTTGTTTCTGTCATAAACCCAGCTGTTGATGATAAGTGTCCTTTTTGTGTAGAAAGAGAAACTGTTTTTCATTGTTTTATGGAATGTGAAAGACTTGGATCTTTGCTTTGTCGTCTACAGTTAATATTTAGAGCTTTTAAGGTTGTATTTACCAAAAATTGTTTTATTTTGGGTGTTATGTACATGCAGAAGAAAAAATCTCAGTGTCAATTATTAAATTTTATAACTGGACAAGCAAAGATGGCAATATGGATCAGTCGCAGGAATGCTCTAGAGGGTGTATCTGGTCAGGATTGTCTTCATGTTTTTTTAAGATTGGTCAAGTCCAGAATGATGATCGATTTTAAATTTTATTCTGCAATGAAAGATATTGATGGATTTGTGAGTGTATGGGGATACAAAGAGGTACTATGCTCTGTCAGTATTTATGAATTGATATATGGATATGTGTTGAGATAAAGTGCTTGCACATTGCCCTGTTTTTGAATTTTCTTTTCTTTTCTTTTTTACTTTTTTCCCCTTATTTCACATTTATATCTGAAAGATAATGGAAAATGGATGATGTAAATAAAGTTTTTTACTAAAATTCAAAAATTCTCTCTCTCTCTCTCTCTCTCTCTCTCTCTGTGGAAGCAGTGGGGCTCCTATATCCACTGGTTTGGATACGGGGGAGAGTGGAGGGTGAGGGTGGACGAGCGCCTATCAAGCCCACCGAAGGGAGCTGAGCTGTGGCCATGAGGAGAAACACACCCTGGCACATGCTCTCTCTCGCTCCCTTCACACACACACACACACACACACACACACACACACACACACACATGTGTACAGTAATAGTGTCCAAAGCATTTTTTCCTCTGCTGCATTAATGATGGCAGTTACAACGGGTGAGAAGTTATTTAAATTGCCAATTGTGTGTGTGTGTGTGTAAAGGGAGCGGGAGAAGGTAGACACAGAGATAGCAAAAGGAAACGGGGAGAAAAAAAGGGTGTTGGATAGACATGGAGGAAGAGAGGGAAAGAGAAAGAGAGAGAGAGAGAGAGAGAGAGAGAGAGAGAGAGGGAAAGGAAGATAATCAAAGTTGTCAGCAGTGGTGAAGATTTCAGTGCTTCCAGACCTGTCTTCTCACCTGAGAGCACATCTCTCTCTCTCTCTCTCTCTCTCTTCCTATCTCTCTCTCTCTTCCTCTCTCTCTCTACTCATCCAGTTTCCTCACTCTTCATCTCTTTCTCTTACCAACCCCTTTCTGACTCTCTCTCATTCTCTCCATCATCCCCTCTCCATCTCCTTTCTCTCGACCTTCCATTCTTCCAAGGTTCTTATATGCCTTTTAGGTAGCTAGCTCGCTAGTTGTCGACCAAAAACTCCTTACTGCTGCTTTCACACTCATAAACTCTTATACAGCAGTGCATCATGGGCTTTTTTTGGCCTTTGATCGTCCACCCCATCTTGGACAGACGTAGTTCACCAGAGCCCCATCCACCCAGATCAGACGTAGTTCACCAGAGCCCCATCCACCCAGATCAGACGTAGTTCACCAGAGCCCCATCCACCCAGATCAGACGTAGTTCACCAGAGCCCCATCCACCCAGATCAGACGTAGTTCACCAGAGCCCCATCCACCCAGATCAGACGTAGTTCACCAGAGCCCCATCCACCCAGATGAGACGTAGTTCACCAGAACCCCATCCACCCAGATCAGACGTAGTTCACCAGAGCCCCATCCACCCAGATCAGACGTAGTTCACCAGACCCCATCCACCCAGATAAGCGCTCTTTGCTCTGCATCAGGTTTGACTGGTTTCAGGTGAATGGGACATGAATGGTGCCCTTGTGCTGCTACATGCTTTTCATGTTTCACATGTTGGATACCAGGAAAACAAAGAAGGCAAATTTGCATTTGCATCAGGGATATAAAGTTTGATAGCAAGTTTAGCCTTTTGTCTTTGTGAACAGCTAGATAGCTGAGACGAGAAGCACTGCAACACACAGACAGCAAGGAGATTCTGAGGATCATAAAAGACAAGGGTGCAGATGACAACGGTAGGAATCCATGGATGTAATATTTGCCTATTTGTTTATACTATTTTGTACATACAAAACCACTGTTGTAAAACCTTACCAAAAACAAACAAATAAATAAATGAGAGCTGTTTCTCTTTGTTGCTTACTTAACTCAACTCTTCAGCTAATATTGTATTATAACAGGTACAAAAGAGAATTTTGAATGCTTGACTCTTTGACTGATGTATTTCAGGGATGGATCACTTGCTTCTGTTCACTCTGCTGTTCTCAGGTCAGTGACCATCACGTGATGAAAGCATTCTTAATTCAGCTGTATGACTTGTGATAGTGACTTAAGATCAGTTCCTGTTTAAATATGTGCTGTCTAATATGTCACACCTCACAGGGCTCGGCAGCGTGTCCTCGCCTATGCCACGGCGGTTCCACTTTGTGAACCAGAGTGAGACGTGGGACGAAGCGCAGGAACACTGCAGGACAGAATTCACCGACCTGGCCAC
>NW_024880652.1:0-16004 GCF_900700415.2 Clupea harengus
CAAACCTTTTCGTCTCCCTTGTACGTCGCTTTGGACCACAGCATCTGCCAAATGACTAAATGTAAATGTAACCTTTTCCAGCCTGGGATTACACTGGTTTTTGGTCTGATCAAGAAAAACATTTATTTGTTCAACTGTGTAGCATGAAGGCTTCAGGGTGGTGTTGAAATCTCTCTCGCTTGTACTATCCTGAGAAATCGTGTCAGTGAAATCTTCTACAAACTCGCACTCGCTGTCAGTCATTCTCTACTGACTGCACCTCGGTTCTCTCCGACAGCAAATCCCTGTCACTCTGCGGAATGTTGCTGTCTGGCACCTGTGACATCGAGGAGTGATCCACAGCATTTGCACCACTTTCGTTACCGGGGTCAGAGCTGGCTAGGGCGGTGCTTTAATTTGTACCATTCTGATTCACATTGTTTACAGGGGCTGCATCTGTGCCGTTAGTCACTGGGGCTGTTCTCACTGAACTCTCCACACCTTCCTCCAGAGCAACGACCTCAGTTTGTGAATCAGTGATTTCACCTCCTGCCCTTCCTGGTTAGGCACAGATACATTGGCTTATCGCCACCACTACCTCCATCAACCACCCTGCCACCAGTGTAGTCCAGCCATGGCCTTTTCTCTTTATTGTCATTGTATAGCTTTGCATGCAACAAAATGTACTCCACCCTCAGTGTCATAAATGTTTGTCGTCTAAACTATATGACATATTGTAACTCTATGTTTTCAAGCCCAAAATCAATCATTCGATCGGTCCAATCAATTTATCATATCGAACAAGAATCGCCTCAAGCATTTCATTTGAAAGGATCACCTTTTTCGAGGGGTTAGACAGCGGCAGGATGGGAAATAACTGATACTTCACCATGATGACATATTCTAGAAGATCAACCATATCAACTTATCAGCATCTAGAATAAACAATCCTGAGACCCAATATCGCTGGTGACCGCTGGTAAACAATCCTCAACAGACACTGATTCATCCGGTATACATTTGCATCCATGCCGGACAGTCTTTATATATATATATATATATATATATATATATATATATATATATATATATATATAAAACCTACATTAAACTGGAGAGGAAAGGAGAACAACTATCTATCTTAAAAAAAAAAAAAAAAGAAATTTCCCTCGGGATTAATAAAGTATCCATCTATCTATCTATCTACCAGAACTATCTAAAAAACGCTGCCACTCACACTGTGTGTGTGTGTGTCTTTGTTTGTTTGTGTGTGTGTGTGTGTGTGTTTGCAAATCTTAGTGTACACAGTATTTACACACTCATCTGCTCTTCCAGTGTTCCTGGGTGGTTTCTGAATGTGTTCATGTGACTATATGTGTGTACAGACCTATCAGCTACTCTTTAATGTAAGGATGCAGTGAATTATGTGTGTCTTTGTGCAATTATTGGTGTCTCTGCAGTCAGCTTAGAAATACACTGACCCTGTGTGTGTGAGAGAGAGAGTGTTTGTGTGTGTGTTTGTGTAAAACCTGGTGTAAGGTTTTCTTACACATCAATGAATAACGTGACTCTTTGTGTGATTTATCGGTCACTGCAGTGTTCAGAGGAATGTTCTGACCCAGGATCAGTCCAGGTGTGGAGTGTGTGAGCAGCTACTGAGGGACCCAGTCAACACCACCTGTGGACACAGTTTCTGCAGGCCGTGCATCAGCAGCTACTGGAGCCAGTCTGGTCCATCAGGAGACTACAGCTGTCCCCAGTGCAGAAAGAGATCCAGAGCACAACCCTTTCTAAACCCTGACATAACCATGGCACAACTTCTGATATACCCACATACAACCATGACACAACCTCCTGTATATCCCTCTACAGCCATGGCACAATCTTCTCTCTACCAACACAGAGAAATGACACAGCTTCATCTAAAGCCATCTACAACCATAGCACAAGTTCCTCCGTATCCATACTCAGACTCAGGGCAGAACCCTCTATACCCACACTTACACATGGCACAGATTTCTCCACAGCTTCCTTTGGATGAGCACATAGTCATGGAAGGAAGCAAACATCTCCAAACTGAGCATGCTCCTGTCAAAAGGGCCAAACTAACAGGTGAGTCTTGAAGTATTTCTTTCAGAACTGCTTCCAAGAGTTGGGTTCCTGCACAAATAGAAACACCATTTAGTTAAGAAACGAAATGATATTGACATTTTGAAGCTCATTGTTGTGTGCTCAGTGTTACTCTACTTGAAATGTGGGTTACAGAGACAATAAAAAATTCGTATGATGCTGATCTGTTTTGCTTGTTTGTTTGTTTGTTTGTTTAATGCCAAACAGATGATGTCCTGAACAGAGCACTGATGACCCATAAAGCCAGTATGAAGAGGAGGTTTGAGAGCATATCTGAAGGTGTCATAAGATCAGAGACTCAAACACTCCTGAACAAGATCTACACAGAGCTCTACATCACAGAGGGAGATAGTGAAGGGGTGAATAATGAACATGAAGTTTGGCAGGTAGAGTCAGCATCCAGATCACAAACTAAAGAAGACACAGCAATCCATTGCAATGACATCTTCAAGCCCTTACCTGGACAGCAGAGACCCATCAGAACTGTCATGACCAAGGGCATTGCTGGCATTGGAAAAACCGTCTCAGTGCAGAAGTTCATCCTTGACTGGGCAGAGGAGAAAGCTAACCAGGATGTAGATTTCATGTTTGTACTTCCATTCCGTGAGCTGAATTTGGTCAAACATGATCAGTACAGTCTTCACAGGCTCCTGCTGGACTTCCACCCTGAGCTTAGGGAGCTACAGGGTGGTGAATACAAAGACCGCCATATTGTGTTCATCTTTGATGGTCTGGATGAGAGTCGACTTCTGCTGAATTTCCAAGAGAACCAGCAGTTGTCTGATGTGACACAAACATCATCAGTGGATGTGTTGATGACGAGCCTCATTCAGGGATCTCTGCTTCCCTCAGCTCTCATCTGGATAACCTCCCGACCAGCAGCAGCCAGTCAGATCCCTTCTCAGTGCATCAATCAGGTGACAGAAGTACGAGGGTTCAGTGATCCACAGAAGGAAGAGTACTTCTGGAAGAGGATCAGTGACCAGAATCAAGCCAAAAGAATCATTTCACACATTAAGGCATCCAGGAGCCTCCACATCATGTGCCACATGCCAGTCTTCTGTTGGATCTCAGGCACTGTCCTTCAGCAGATACTGGAAGAGGATAATGGGAAGGAAGCCCCCAAAACTCTGACTGAGATGTTCATACACTTCCTGCTCATCCAGACCACCAGGAAAAAACAGAAGTATCAAGAGGAAAATGATATAGAGAGACAGAGGCTCCTGGAATCACACAAAGATGTCATACTGAAACTGGCAGAGCTGGCCTTCAAGCATCTGGAGAATGGCAATCTCATGTTCTATGAGGAAGACCTGAAAAAGTGTGGCATTGATGTGAGTGAAGCCTCAGTGTACTCTGGCATGTGTACTGAGATCTTCAGGGAGGAATGTGTGTTTCAGCACAAGAAGGTCTACTGCTTTGTGCATCTGAGCATCCAGGAGTTTCTTGCTGCACTTCATGTGTTTGCCTCCTACTTGAGTAAAAACATGGAGGCCCTGACACCATTTCTCAAAGGGAAGTCCAGGTCTTTGCCAGATCTACATGAGCTGCTAAAGAATGCTGTGAACAAAGCTTTGGAGAGCAAGAATGGACACCTTGATTTGTTCGTTCGCTTCCTTCATGGCATTTCTCTGGAGTCAAATCAGAGCCTTATGGTGGGTTTCCTGACACACACATACAGCAGCCCAGAAAGTCAGAAGAAGACAATCCGAAACCTGAAGGTGATGCAAAGGCCAAATATCTCCCCTGAGAGATGCATCAATCTGTTCCACTGCCTGGTCGAAATGCACGACTCTTCTGTTCATGATGAAATCAATGCTTTCCTGCAGGCAGAGAAGGGTTCAGTGAAACAGCTCTCACTGGCTCACTGCTCAGCCTTGGCTCATGTGCTTTTGATGTCTGGGGAGGTGCTGGATGAGTTTGACCTGAAGAAATACAAAACCTCTCCAGAAGGTCGCAGAAGGCTGGTTCCAGCTGTGAGATGCTGCAGAAAGGCTCTGTGAGTTAAGTTCTGCATTAACCTTGACACTGAATTCAGACTTCTTGTCATAGGAATGCTTATGTTAAGAGGTGTTTCTATAGGTAGCATGGTACTATAGGTTTAAAAGTCCACTGTGTGATTTTTTTTCTAAAGAAACTAAGCTTTGTTTACATTTGCATGTTTTCACCAGTTCAATCTTAGTGTCTTCGAGAGCAATTGAACATCATTTTTTATACCCCAGGGGTGCAAACTCGTCACCTTTCGGCGAAAGTCGCCGTTTTTGATCCAAAATAGGTCATTTGTGTGATTCGTGTAGGTCTGCAATAAAAATATTTTTAGGGGGGGGGGGGTCCAAGTACTTGGTCCTCCAAGTAATCTGCGAACGCAAACTGTCATGAATATTTTTTTCAAGCTTGTTCGTTTGGCCAACCCATGTCATGCCGTAATAGACAGGTGTATTACAAGACATGTCTTTCGGGTGAAAGCGTTGGTTTCGAGCGGCCTTTTTAAGATGGCATTTACGGTAACGTGTGACGTTGGTACGCTGCAATAACGTTATGCTATCTAACGTAGGCTAACGTGCTAAAGTCAGCAAATCACATCAACCATTTTTGCTGGTTACAATAACGGTGTTATCGGATAGTACAGTGTCTTTTTCTCGGTAACTTTTGAAAAATCTAAGCGTGAAAACGTCGAAAAATGTACATTCACATAAAAGACATGGCCGTCAGCCGAGTTTGGTCCGGAGTTTAGCTGCTAAAGTTATCTTCTGTCCTGTCGTTTGAAGCAAACCTTTTAGCTCTGGCATTGGTCTCCCATTATGTATTCATCACTTCACTGGATTGGAAGTCCATTTTCCAGGCTCTCGCACGCAAGCTAGGCCATGCCTGATGCAGCCTCTGTTGATTTTCTGTTCCAGTAGTTGGCCCTTTTTTTGCTTGATACCTGATGGACATCTGTGACGTAATGTGCTTTGGTGAAGTGGACTGGATTGATGCATTGAACTTTAAAATGTGCAAAATGTTCTTATATATAAAATATATTCCCCGGGGAGCATGCCCCGGACCCTCCTAGGAGGTTCGCATCGTTGTCACCTTTTTCATCCCTGATGAGTTTGTACCCCTGATACCCTATCTGATGAAATGTTTTTCACGTCTTTTTCACATTGGACCTCATTCTCGAACATTTTCTTAAGTGTCTTCTTAAATATCTTGTTATGAACTTCGAAAGACCAACCTAAAACGCCTGGAAATGTGTTCTTAAACCGTTTTTAAAGTGTTCTAAGCTTTGCACTGATCCTTAAATTGAACACGCGTTCTCGTACACCTGAATTTGCATACAGAAACGCCCTGCCAGCTCCTTATAAAGCCATGCAACTATAGAAATGTGTGCAGAATACACAGAATCCACAGGCAACGTGAAAGCAACTTGAGACAGATCAAAATCATGTCAAAACGGAAAGCTAACACAGGTTTGTTATGCCGTGCAGTGCAGGGTTTTGCTCAAACTTTACTGGAGCAACTTTCAACATGTAAACATCACATCTACAGCTCGTATGCCTAGTGCATTCTGGGTAATGCAGTTCACTTAATCTGCGCCAACACATGGTCCAGTAAACGCAGACCTAACTTCACCGCTGCAGAGGTGGATGTACTGTTGCAGAATGTAGAAGTGTCCATTCTATTCCACTATGGCTATATCCATGCGATTGAGTTTAGTGCTTATTTATTTATTTATTCATTCACTGCCATTTGCAGTATTCGTGTAGTGCTTTTATTTATTTTAGGACATCACAATGCCTCAGTCTCAGAATCATGACTATAAATGTGAAACGTAATGGTTAATGATACAAATAGTTGTAGAATTGATGTCAACGCAATCACCAATGATTTCTCACAAATTCAGCCCTTAAGAACATGGGTGCACTCCAATCTGACTGATTTACAACTGCTATTTAGCATTCTTAAATTCTGTTAAGAACAAATCCCAGAAGAGAACTTTCATGAATGCCAGAATTGTCCTGGGAACTTCGTAAGAAATTTCTTCTTAACTTTTTCTTAACTGCGACAATGAGGTCCATTGTTTGCTACAGTATTTACATTCAACCTGAGAAATAAGTTAACATTCTGCAGTTCTGCTCATCCATATGGCATGGATGGGGAAGGAGGCACTCATAGTTTATATATTTTTTTTTTTTCTCTTGTCTCTCTGACAGACTTGCTGACTGTAAACTATCAGAGAGGTCATATGAGATTGTGGCCTCAGCTCTGCAGTCTGCAAACTCCCCCTTAAGAGAGCTGGACCTCGGTCACAGTGACCTGCAGCAGTCAGGAGAAATGCTGGGCTCTGCTCTACAGAGTCCAAACTGCAAACTGGAGACACTGAGGTCAGTAATATTGTACACCGTGTTAAAAGATGCATACTGTTAACTGTAGACTCTGTTAACCAGACAATAGTAACATTAATGTTTTACTCTAGGCAGAATTTGCTCTCTGATTTTACAGTTTGTGATAGTCTGTTACACAATTTTGTTTTTGCAGACTTGCTGGCTGTAAACTGACTGGAAGGTTTTTGGCCTTGACTCTTCAGGGGGCAAACCCCCACCTGAGAGAGCTGGACATCAGTGATGGCGAGCTTCAGGACTGTGAAGGAGAACTGCTCCATAAACCACTGAATCAAGAGTGTAAAGTCAGGTCTGTATATTAAGAGAAGAGCTGTTGGACAGAAACAGATTAACAGACATTTACTACAAACAATACAAATGTACTAGTATTTCTTATTTGGAAATTGAAGAGGTGTAGAGGACATGTTTCTTACAGTCGCTTCCTCCCCCTCTGTTGACTCATCTGCTGTAGACTCAAGGACAGCTCCTGTGCGGTCGTGACGTCAGTCTTGCAGTTTTGTGTTTCTCAACTGAGTGTCTTGGACATGAGTGGTTGTGATCTGTCTACATCAGAAGAGAAGCTGCTCCCTTGTCTTGGAAACCCAAATTGCCGTCTGAAAACACTGAGGCAAGTAATATTTTTGTTTTTAGAGAAACATCATTGAGTTTTATTACTGTGTACATCCGGTGTGTAACCAGAAAAAAACAACAGCTAAGTTTTACCTTTGCCGTCACATTTGTTTTATTTAGTGTGTCTTAAGGTTTCAGATATATTTTGTTTCAACCATACACAAGTTACTGATTAAAGTCAAACACAATGGACACATTCCAGGTGTACCTACAAAGTGTAAACTTTCCTTTTATTGAAGTGTATTGGATTCAAAACACAATTTTCCATTATCTCTTTCTCATGTGAGTTTTATTTAACAGTGTATTATCTATATTTCTGAGTGTACAGACACACGCGCATATTTAAAAATATTTTCATGCTGTCTTTTAGACTTAAAGGCTGTAAACTCACACATGAGTCCTGTAAGGTTGTGGCATCATTTCTGCAGTCAGCAAACCCCCTGTTAGAGCTGGACCTGAGCCACAATGTCCTGAGAGATTCTGGAGTTCAGCTTATTTCTAAGGGACTGTCTAGTCCTCACTGTAAACTGCAGACATTAAGGTTGGTCTTACAATATCATGATTCCTTATAACATGAATTTTAGCATAGTTCTATATCGCACATCACCACTTAAGCATTCAAATGGAATAAACAGTGAGGCTGTATTAAGTGTATAGTCTGTTTTTTAGATTAAGTACTGTATGTGAATGGCAGGATAATGGAAGTGTTCTGTTCTTAAAAATGTTTTCATTTGAATTGCTTACGCAATGAATTTACTACATTTAGGGCCTCATTTACTAACAGGATTGCATGTTGGGTTGTCAAGAACAGATGTTTTCACAACACAAGAAATACCACTTTAAATGCATCTTGTCAGAAAATATTTACATGGGCTGACAAGTAAAGTGAATAGGTTTTGTAAGACAACTAAATGAACAGCAAAAAGGAACCTGACCTGTATTTGGTGTATCTAGGTCATAAACCTGAAGTTCAGCTTAGTTTATTTCATCTTGACACAATATTTCCATGGGGGTACTTTTACTCTCTCAGTAAAATGAATAGGTTTTATACTGAAAAACTCTCTTTGTAAGACAAATAAGACTACGGTTCAGTCACATAGGCTAATCATGAACACATTTAAGCTAATCATGAACAAATGTAGATCTTTTGAAAACAAATCCATCTGGGTTTTTTGGCAGTTTGTTTGTCTTTGGTGTATTAATGTCATAAACTTGAGATTGAAGTTCAGCTTTGTTTATTTCACTGGTATGAGCCCAGATGGGTTAGTCTCTATGCACCACGAGTGTTTCTCACACAGTCACTCATCTGTGACTAGGCATGAAACATTTTGTTAGATTTTGGGACTAGGATATTACTTTACGATATGAATGGGTTATTTTGTTCACTTCTGCAGGTATGTTATTTTACGATATGAATGGGTTATTATGTTCACTTCTGCATGTATGCTTACTGATACTCAGGGCCTCATTTACTAACAGGATTGCGCCTGTTTCAGGCGTAAAATAGCGGGTGAAAACCTAAAACCATATTTACTAAGGTGGCGCACTTTAGATTACCGCTGCTGGGAGGGTATAAGGGAAAGTGGGTGTTTGTCGCAAAGAGATGGGAGGAGATGCGTAAAGTGCGCCTAATTATGTATTAGTAACGAAACAAGAGGTGTTTCAGCATGACATATCAGCTGCTAAATGAAAACTATGTGCCTGCGAGAAATTTGCAGAAATGTTATTTTTTTTTAAATGTTTATATTTGATATCATTTACAGTAATATAGGCATTTACAAAATTGCCCCACCAGCTAGCTGTTCGGCCACGCTTTACCCAGAATCGCTGCTCATTTTCACCCATAGTTCAAGCAAACCGAACGTCTGAAAATTTCAGTTGCCCCTGCCCTGTCCACGCTACAACTCTGTATGTATCTGCCTAGGGCAGCATTTTTGAAAAGCATGGTTTTCAGTGTTGGAATGCGCCGTTTTAAAGTAAGGGGTGTCGTGTATTCCTACCAGACTATTTAACGGGATGCTATGGAGCAGTTAACCTGGCTATTAACTATCCTAGCTATCTCTAGCTTAGGGAACCATATTACCGGTTGGCAGTTGCCTGTGTGTGATTAACTCGTGTTAATATGTGTGAATATGAACTTGTGAACATAAACTCGTTAATATGAAGCTGCACAGGCACCCTGAGGGGTAACCATAGCAACCCAGTAACTCAATGTTCGCTGAAAAGTTTAATTTCCCAAAATCAGCTCACCAATAAAAGACAGTCTTGAATTCAAAGTGATCACAACTTTTATTGTGGACGGAAGAGCTAAACAGAGAAATATTTATGAGTTTCTATATTTACCTGGGTTAGTTTGCTGTAACCTCGTGAACCAAAAGCTCTAATTCTAATTTTAGCTCATCATCATAAATAACACTAATGGGTGGTGTTAGGCGCAGATGACGCGACGAGGGTTCTTGTTTGATAAATAGGATGCAAAATACCGCGCACTATGTGCGGTGTGGCAAAGGCGCTGATTGCGCTGCGGTCGCAATGTTAGTAAATAAGGCCCTTAGTTTTTTACTTTTCCCAGTTTTACTGCAAACATTAAACAGCATCATGTAGGCTACTGTTTTGCTGTGCTGGATTGTCAGCTCGATGGTCATCTGTAGGAGTCTGGATGCTTCTTGACAATTAGCACTTTCCAATAATAGAACATTAGAGATCTACGGTTAGAAGAATCTTACTTCAGGCTCTAACATTAGAAGCCTCTGATGTCGTTGACATACTGAAAGTCTAGTGTGGAAGTACTCATGTGAACATGGATGAGAGTTTGCTCTTTAATAAGCCTTTCACTGTGGCTCTGGAACGTTGAGAGTGTAGGGGTTGACCTGCTGACTTCCTAAGGTGTAATTACTGGGACTGTTGGCCAGCGATAATGTTTTTCTTGTTCAAATTTCATATAATGGAGCTCCAATACTACACTGAGTATGTGCTCTGACTTCCATGCCAACAAGCCTGGCTGTTCTGCTTTCTTTCTTTGCTAGAGTACACCCCTGCAATATTATCATGACCTGTGCTTGTTAAATTTACATTTTATCTGACTGCAAACGTCTTGTCTTAACCTCAGCATTGATAGGCCCAAATCTACACTATTGTCCAGTAGTAAGACAGAAGGGATGGGGTTATTGATATACTCAATCATTGCCAGTGCTATCATGAATCAGAAGCTAATGTAAAATGATCCAGACTGTATCCTGGGAGTTTACTGGGCTTGATATTCAAGATTACTATGTTTTGTCACAACTCACTCTCTCGCTCTCGCTCTCTCTCTCTCCCTGCCTCTCTCTCCCTGCCTCTCTGTATGTGTATGAACCTGTGTGTGTTCTCTTTCAGGCTCTCTGATTGTCATATCTCAGATGATGGTTATGTTTGTCTGGCTCTCACTCTGATGGCAAACCCCTCCTGTGTGAAAGACCTGGATGTGAGCAACAATAATCCTGGAGAATCAGCAATGAACCTGTTATTTGCTACACTGAAGGATCCTCACTTTAAAATTGAGGAACTTCGGTAGGTTCTCTAAAGTTTTCTTCACTTTAAAATGACTAATTGAAGATGGATTTTGCAGGCTGATGATGTGATAATTAAAATTCCTGAAAGAACAGGAGAAAATGTTTATTTGAAGAGGTATTCACACAAGAGATGATAGATGATACAATGAAATCCATGAGGCTAGCTCCTATGTTCCCCACACAGAATCATAGTATTAAACTTTTCTATATGATTAGCAGATACTGCACAGAAAAATAAATATGCAGGTAGGGGACCTAGAAATAACTACACTTTTGTTATTTTTGTGCTGTGTAAAATTAAAGTGATCTATACTGCTCTGTCCATGATTTTGTCTTTCAGGCTAGCTGGTCATAGACTCCTGTGAGATTGTGGCCTGTGGTCTGCAGTCACCAAACTGCCTGCTGCAGCTAGACCTGAGTAACAATGACCTGAGAGATTCTGGAGTTGTCTGTGTCATTCTAAACTTTCGAACCGTATTGTTTTTAGTCATGCTACCATGTTCAACTCTATGTATCTTTACATCTCACTCTATACAGACTTGCTGACTGTAAGCTAACAGAGGAATCCTATAAGGCTGTAGCCTCTGCTCTGCAGTCATCAGTGTCCCTGACAGAACTGGACCTCACAAACAATGACCTGAAGGATTCTGATATTCAGCTTCTATCTGCAGGAATGAGTAGCCCTCACTGTAAACTACAGACATTAAGGTTGGTTTTTGACTTTCATTCTAGGATCAAGTATCACTCCTGATTGGAGCTTTTGATGCATGTGCTAGATTAGTTTGCTGTCCATGATCTGTGCACACTTCTGTCTATACAAAACCATTTGCATTTTGGAGAAAGTGACAGAACACTCCTGACACCTATCAATGTCTCCTGGTACACTAAGTAGTTGTAATGGTGTAATGAAGGTTTGACACAGATTCTCAAATGCTTGTTTGTAGATGGTCAGTATATAGATTCAGAGTGTTTTTTTTTCAAAGAAAAAGAACCAAAGTGATATTTCTTCAGGGGATAATTATAATTAACCCATTGATTAATTGACCCATGGTATGGATTGACCAGTCAATCAGTGTAGGTCAGAATTGTTGTGGACTTGCATACCACACTTTTGCACTTTTATAATCACTGCCTATCAAGAGCCAGCCAGAAAACATGTATTCAGTTTTCATGATGTGTTTTCATACATTCCTGTAAGAACATTTGTAGTGTTTAAATAGAACTGATACAAAGTGTCCCATTTGTATTGTTGGTAGTAAAAGTCTGTTAATCCGTTTCAAATAAATACAAATATCTCAGACAGAGATGCTACCCAAGGTGGCCAAGATATGTTAGTAATTTTATACGACAGGAATGGAGACCTCAGTCAGGCAATGGTAGAAAAATCAGGAACAGCGAGGCGCATCAAGGGAGAGGGAGCATGGCTTCACATAAAGATTCACTAGCTTCTCTATCTAGACAGGGAACAAACATTACCTTTTTAAGTATTTTATCAGTTGAAAGGGGAGGTTTATATCACAGAGCCCGGATCACATGGGCCACCCTGCATCCAGACTCAGGAGTTAGAGCGACCCTGTGATCACCAAGCAGGGTTGGGAGGGTTACTTTAAAAATGTATACCGATACAATTACTGATTACCTGTTAAAAATTGTATTCAGTAACCTAATCCAAGTATCACAATATTAAAGTAATGTATCTTGATTACTTTCCATTACTTTTGGATTGCCTCAATGCCAAATGTGCAAATGAAGACAACAGAAAAGAGACATCAATAAGATGGCTTTTACTTAAGCATAATCTGTAAGTCAACAGCACAATGTAACCTTGGAAAAGAAAATGAGGAAACCAAGTTTTAAGAATTAAACCTGCCCTCTGCTCAGTGTTTTTTAAAAGAAAAATCTCCTTGTAATTATGCAAATTCAGCCTACAGACCTACAATGAAACACCACAGTTTACCAAGCATAGGCATGTGTTAGATTCGTTTGCTGTCCATGACCTGTTTCAGCTCATTTTGCTCCTTATTTGATGGTTAAAATGTCAATGTCTGTCATTCTAAACTGAACAGTATTATTTTTAGTCATGCTACCATGTTCTACTCTCTGTCTCTATACCTCTCACTCTACGCAGACTTGCTGACTGTAAGCTAACAGAGGAGTCCTGTAAGGCTGTAGCCTCTGCTGTCAAGTCCTGGGTCTCCCTGACAGAACTGGACCTGAGTTACAATGACCTGAAGGATTCTGGTGTTCAGCTTCTCTCTGCAGGACTAAGTAGCCCTCACTGTAAACTACAGACATTAAGGTTTGTGTTTGACTTTCATTCTACTATCTAGTATCACTTCTGATTGGAGCTTTTGATGCATGTGCTAGATTAGTTTGCTGTCCATGAACTGTTGACCAATCAATCAGTTTAGGTCAGAATTGTTGTGTACTAGCATACCACACTTTTGCACTTGTATAATCGCTGCCTATTAAGAGCCAGCCAGAAAACATGTAATCAGTATTCAGGATGTGTTTTCATTCATTAAGTGTCCCATTTGTATATGTTTGTAGTAAAAGTCTGTTAATCCGTTTCGAATCCAAACACTTAACACATTCACCATATCAGTACACTATGCAAATGAAAGAATCTGCTGTTCTCCGGCGAATTCTTCGAAGGCCCAGGCTTGGTTCAAGTTAGCTTCTTCAGAAATAACAGACTTGTAGAAGATGGCTTAGTGAAAGAATGTGTTTATTCAGCCACTAGCCACGGTCAGCTCGACACAGCACAAGCATGCACTAGGCACGTCTGCTGCTAACGGGTTGGTCTACACACAGGAGTACACACAGATGAGCTACACACAGGAGTACACACACACATAATACATAATAATTTTTGCTGAAGTGAGTTCTGACAGATGCAATTTGTTGAGTGTCGCTTAAAAAAATGTTAGATTCAGAATGTTGTGGCAGTGCACTTAAACACGAAAAAAGTTTAGTGTGGATACTTATACGTTTTTCTATGTCATTTGATTGTCTAAATATATTTATTTCATTCATTAAATGTTTTATAAAAATTGCATATACATATTTGTACATTATTTTGAATTAAACATTTTGTGTATTTTTTAAGAGGATATTTTAAAGTTTTCAGTAAATAAATACATGTTTTCAAGCAAAAACATAATCGTTTCAATAATCGTGATTTCAATATTGACCAAAATAATCGTGATTATGATTTTTCCCATAATCGAGCAGCCCTACTTTAATGCATTTTCCTTCTCTAATAATGATGAAAGACAATCTCTTGTTTCAGACTGTGTTGTTGTCTCATCACACACGAGGGCTGTTCTTTCTTGGCCTCTGCCCTCAAATCAAACCCCTCCTACCTGAAACAGCTGGATCTGAGCTACAATCACCCAGGAGACTCAGGTGTCAGAGAGCTCACAGACAGACTGAATGATCCCAACTGTAAACTAGAGACGTTCAGGTGAGTGTTGCATGTTTATCTGGGTGTACATAACATGTTGCTAAGGGCACCAAGGCTCAGGGGGTGTGGAGGGAGATTGTAATGGAGCGGATGGGAAAAGTCTTTTCACTAAGAGCACCAAGAGTGGACTGCTGGAGGTGCATTATCTTTCTATTCCTACATGGATGTGCATGTTGCTCCTCTTCCTAAATTCCAAGAAGTCATGGGTGCACATGTCCTGCTAGTATCACCAGTCAGCAGCCACTTCTATTCCCCTCATCTTCTCTCAGTCACAACATGCTGCAGCTAGGGCTGATGGCAGTCAGTTTTGTTGTCAGACGTCTGTCTCAACCAAAGCTTCCCAGCAGTACTGTGGGTGGATCCAGTTGTCTCTGGTGCCCATAGCAACAGTGTTGTTACACTCCTGTTTTCACTGCGACCTCAATGTTGTACAGGTCCAGACCCCTCTGAGACACACAACACCAAACACAAGTGAAGTTTACCAGTTTTATTTTAGAGGGCCGGCAGCCAAACACACTTAGTTACACACACAGTCCCTGGGCAAAATACAGTACGTGGTTAGTGTTAGATTTAAACTATTTCTACGTGTTGGTTTACAGAGAATCAAGTGAAAGACCGCCACACGGAGCAATACGTTTGAGTTGAGTTTACTGAGTTTTAAGAGATGTACAAGATTCAGTCGGAATGATAAAGTTCACGCAGGAGCTCATCACCTCTCGGCTGAAGAGAACGTTCTGACATCATTGTACACAGATCAGTCTTTTTAACCTCAGTCGCCACAATGTTGCTTAATCATGGATCCCCTGGGGAGCTGTAACTAACTAACTCTTTAACAATGGGGCCTCAGTTTGAGAACCTCAATTCTTACAGTTCAGCTATTAATCTTATCTTGTCCGTGTCCCATGGTGATCTTTCTGACCTAAAAAGTTGTAAGTTACGGCCACTGTCACTGCTGGCCAGTGCTGGCCCTGTCAAATTCCACACCAGCAGCGACACCTCAGGGTAACCAAGGTTCCCGCGGGTCCTTAAAAAGTCTTAAAATATCTTAAATTAAAATTCGGGTAATTAAGGTCTTAAATTGTCTTAAATTTCACGTAAAGTTGCTGTAGGTATTAATTTTTTTTGCCGGTGCGCTTAATGGCGATGAGAAAGCACAGTGGCGCATCTTAAAACATCTAATAGTTGATTAATTTAGTATTGTGTGAAATGAGTCTCCGCAATGTAATAGCTGTTTACGGTACGTCGGCTACAGACGCTGACGTCAGGCTGCGTGTCGCCATTACGCGGTGGTCGATGTGAGGTTCGACACACACACACACAGTTGGGTATCTCCAAGTAATCTGTGAACGCAAGCTGTCATGAATATTTCTTTCAAGCTTGTTTGTTTGGCCAACCCATGTCACCATGACACGCTTTTTATTTCGAATCTTCTGGTCTGTTCGAAATGGAAGGTAGCTGCCTCAATGCCGTAATTGACAGGTGTATTACAAGACATGTCTTTCGGGTGAAAGCGTTGGTTTCGAGCGGCCTTTTTAAGATGGCATTTACGGTAACGTGTAACGTTGGTACGCTGCAATAACGTTATGCTATCTAACGTAGGCTAACGTGCTAAAGTCAGACAGTTGGCTGACAGACGCCTCGCAAATCACATCAACCATTTTTGCTGGTTACAACAACGGTGTTATCGGATAGTACAGTGTCTTTTTCTCGGTAACTTTTGACAAATCTAAGCGTGAAAACGCCGAAAAATGTACATTTACATAAAAGACATGGCCGTCAGGCGAGTTTGGTCCGGAGTTTAGCTGCTAAAGTTATCTTCTGTCCTGTCGTTTAAAGCAAACCTTTTAGCTCTGGCATTGGTCTCCCATTATGTATTTATCACTT
>NW_024880653.1:0-15998 GCF_900700415.2 Clupea harengus
TCGCACCATACGGGACTGAGGTGAGTAAGAGCAGGAGAGAAGATTAGAGGAAGATTAAAGAGTATCAGTGGCAAGGGTATTTAAAAACGAAAAACAGTACGGATGCTAAAAGGAGAAGGGTTATGAGGGGGGACATGTTTGCTAGAAGAGAAGATATGCTGCATGAGGTATGCTGTGTGAGTGGTAAGGAAGATGGCCTGATAGTCCTGTGAACGTCCTAATCTGGACACTGTATACCATTTTTTTGTTTGTTATATCACCCAATATGCCATCCTGCTCCATTGAAATGCCATTGTGACTCCTAAAATATTCATTATGCTCCAGATATTTAATCTAGACTAGATGGTCATTTGCATGATTTCTTTAATTCTGTTTAATTCTGTGTGTGCTTTGACCCTCTTCTCATGCTATGCTGCTTTCGCATTGTTTACAGGAGGCCATTTTGATCTCGCTGTCGGCATTAAGACAGAAAATTACAACAGTTTTTCCAAGTTCCTCTGATTGATGATCACAGGAATGGCTTTCAAACATCTATCTTCTATCCACAAAATAACGTCATGGACCAACACCTTTTTCAAAACAAAAGATAAATATTCCTATTCTTGGAAACTTTCATATTGAATGACTGAGTGGGGGTTGGGGTGGGGGGTAAGGATGCCTGCAATTATAAATGAAATATAACCTCCTGAGTATGCCATATATATATGTATATAACATTTGGTAGTAGTGGTGTTAAATGATACCTCTGGTAATACTATCTTTCCATGAGGAAGTCTAAGATGTCCATATGTGTTATTTTGTGTCAGAACTGTCTTGTGTTCAGATAAGCTTTCAGTGCATCAGTGTACTAGTTACACCTGTTGCAAGCAGTAAGCAAAATTAGCCATCTTGTAACTTCTATGAGACTTCACCGCATCCATTAGTGAGCTGTGCAGGCAGCCAGGCCTTTTCTTTTGAAGACTCCTGCATGGTTCATACAGCTGTTTAAATAGCTGTTAGGTTGTCACATTGCCCAGGAGAGACTTTTTTCTCAGGGTAAATGATTATTAGAGGTTTAAAAACAGCTTTAAATATGTCCTTGAATTAATAAGTCGCTGATAGATTGGTACCAGAACAGCACTCACAGGCAATTGAGAATTCTTATGCCAGAAGAGTTTAATGGGGTCATGCCAGATTTTTAGACTTTAATTTTTATGACAGGGGTCCGGGTTAACACACTCTTAACATCTCTGCATGTCTGTTTTTGGCATGGTAACATGCTTGTTGTTCTCCAGCTCAAGCGGTGTCAACATGTCACTGTGTCGGCTCAGGCATGTGTGCTGTGTTTAAGCTGGTAATCATGTAGTCATTTATCTCCTCAAGATCACATGTAGTACTTTTGCACCTGTCAGTGGATGTCTACATACGATGAGAGCTGAAGTATTGTCTGTGTATCCATTTGAGATTTTATTACCTGTACCATTTAGAACCGCAACTCAGTGGAGCTCCTTGGGTTCGCATGGTACTTTCACGTCAACAGTAAAAGTTGTTATTCAGAGAATATTTCTGACAACCTTAACTTTGGTGAACCCATTCACACAAGGATAAACATAATAAACAATTCCAAACAATCATCAAATCCTCTTGCCCATCTGGGTATGACATGCAATAAAAGCAGGAAAATTGACTAAAGACCTGTATGAATTTGACTGACTGATCATCTTGTGGCCATTTTAGGTCCCAGGATTTTCATTGGTAAGCCAGTTGCAGCCCTACAACTGATTGGCCTGGTCACGTACATTCTTCATATTAACCAGTTGTAGTGTAGCAATGTCAAGCATGTAAAACTATGTGAGCTGGCAACAGGTGTGGACTATACCTTTTGAATGTTTAAGACATTTGAGCTGATTTACAACACACGGTCATATTATTTATACATCAGTTGAAATGATGTATCCATGAAGAGGATGTCATGAAGCACTGTGAAATAATGTGATCATTAACAGTTCATCATTCAACTGAACATAACAGAAAGTAAAACTCATCAAACAGATATGGTATTAAAATGTAGTTCCTTACCTAATTCTGTTTACAAAAATGGAAAATGGAAAATCCAATGATGCATATTAAAGCTGTACCAGTCATATTCCCCCAGAAATCTGTGTATGTGTGTGAGAGAGTGGGTGGATGAGTGAGGGTGTGTGTGTGTCTGTGTGTATGTGTGTAAGAGAGAGTGGGTGGATGAGTGAGGGGTGTGTGTCTGTGTGTATGTGTGTGAGAGAGTGGGTAGATGAGTGAGGGTGTGTGTGTGTATGTGTGTGAGAGAGTGGGTGGGTGTGTGTGTGTGTGTGTGTGTGTGTGAGAGTGGGTGGATGAGTGAGGGGGGTGTCTGTGTCTGTCTGTGTGTGTGTGTGTGAGAGAGAGTGGGTGGATGAGTCAGGGGTGTGTGTGTGTGTGTGTGAGGAGTTTGTGGTAAGGTGGGTGGTGTGAACATGTCATGGTATCCTTACACTCATACAGGGAGTGGAATAGCACCTGCCCTGTGCTGGATTGTTGAGATTTCATGACGTGAAGTTCATCCAAAAGAAAGAAGTATACACATACAGGCAGAGGGTGTCCGGTGTCTCATGCTATGTTTGTGCGTGTCAAGGGTATATTCGTCATTTTAAAGGTTACTAGGGTCCTTTAAAAAAACAGCATTCTTTCTTCTTATCTTTCTCTCTAGCTTACATTTCTTTCTGTCTATATTTAGAGCTCTCTTTCACATGATACGCACACGTATTTTCATGGGTTATTCATTAATCACTACTGTGACAACCTTAAGACTGGTTCAGTCTTACTGGCAGGCATACTTCACGTGTCAGACATGCTAGAAGGTTGTTGTGGACTCCATTTCAAGTTGAGAAAAGATATCTTAAGGCTTTGCAACTGAGAGACTGACTAAATTCGTAAAAAGGATCCTCACTATCCTTGTGTTCAGCACTTGATGGACTTTTTCCCTCTGGTAGCCTTGGGATCAGTATGGGACTTGCCCCATGGTTATGTTTCTTTATGACTTTGTGACCTTAATGACTGGGGGGGGGGGGGGGAGTATATGTTATGTGTCCAGTACGCGGGGTGATGATATTATGTGAGGCATGATGACTGACGAGGGACAAGGACCTGATCATCAGCTCGTCAGGACCAGGAATATCTCACCTCCAGCATACACAACACAAATGACCCTTCTGACCCCTCTATCAACATCTTCCTGACAGATAGAGTCCAGGACATAGTGTTATCCACAACTCTTTCTCCCCGTCCTGTTCTGTTTTCTGTTCCTGATGTCCAAAAATATCAAATACGTAGGTCTCGCCAGTCCAGTTCTCTTCTGTCTGCCTTTCTGTATGCATGTGTGTGTGAACTGTCGTCAGCTGGGTGTGTTGTTTTAACTGCTGTTCACAGGCCTTTAAATTCCTCAGTGACATGTGATGAGAGAGAGGACACGAGGGGACGGAGACGGCAGGACAAAGGATAGACGGCGGACTTTGCAGTAAACTGTGAGACATGGGGGTGTACACACAAAATGGGTAAGTAGTGGTTGTTTAAGAAAACTCAAGCGAATGTATTTTGACTATGTCACATTTTAACGCAAGAACCTGTTGTAATATAGATCTTAATGTATTTATACTGTATATTGACTTGTTAATGCAATGCAAGACCATATAAAAGTGGTATTCAGTTTTATGAAACATCAGTGATGTTCATATGATGTAAAATATTGGTGCATGAATGTTGTAACATATATTTGATGAAACTGGAGAAATTTGCCTTTTTTACTTTAATGGTCGGATTGCGTTTAAACACTCAACCTCCCATGAAGTATGAAAATAGCTGTGGCCTGACAAATTTTGTTGACTGTTGAGCTTTGTATTTGTTTTTTGTTTTTGGTTTGTGTGCAAACATGAGTAGGGGAACCTTGGACTCTTCAACTCTTAATAGCTCACTACACCCTCAAGGTACTCGTATACCTGCCAATCAGAGCAACAGAAATCCCAAACCTTCACATTCAGACGTGGTGTATGTAGGTGAGTCATGGCCACTGAATAGTCGTTATGAAAATGAACTGAACACCCGATCATCATCATATCTGAATCCTGGAATGCTTTGGTGTTCATGATGACTATGTGGATTTGTCTGTGTGTGTGTGTGTGTGTGTGTCCAGTGGGTGGATGGAGTAAAGATGACCCATTGTGTCCCGTCGAACAGTTTTGCACTGAGTATAACGAATGGAAAATGACCAAGCCCCTCATGCATCAACGTAAAGACGCAGGAGTGTGTGCTGTCGACAGGTTTATCTACATGGTTGGCGGGGCAGATGAAATTACTTGTTTTAGCAGCATGGAGAGGTGAGGATACACACACACACACACACACACACACACACACATCACTTTTTTGAGGACACAGGAGGAGGTTGTGCATTTAGGAGGAGAACATAGTAGCTGCTACAAAACCGTTGAAACAACAGAGGGGGCTGGGAGGCCGGGAGGCCTAGAATGCGTCTAATTTAGACAACCCTAAAGCATGTGTCATAGATACAGGGGCAGGCTGAATTCCAGGTGACAGGTGGATGACTTGGGGAGTTCAAGCAGCACTTCCCATTCGACTCAACAGATTGCTTTCTATTAATACTCACCGAACATGCCTCACACAATCACGCACACGTAATGCATACCCTCATATAAAATGAAGAACATTGCTTTAGAACACCAATAAAATCTTTTATTGCATGCCATAACATACTCCCTGGTGTAATTGTGTGTGTGTGTGTGTGTGTGTGTGTGTGTGTGTGTGTGTGTGTGTGTGTGTGTGTGTGTGTGTGTGTGTGTGTGTGTGTGTGTGTGTGTTGTGTGTGTGTGGTGTGTGTGTGTGTGTGTGTGTGTGTGTTGTGTGTGTGTGTGTGTGTGTGTGTGTGTGTGTGTGTAGGTATGATCCTGGTCAGAATGTGTGGAGCAGTGAGTTACCTTCTCTCTCCTCCCCAAGAAGTAGAGTGTGTGTTTGTGAGATGGACGGATGTCTAGTATGCATTGGAGGCTTTGACGGACACACACACCTCAATTCAGTAGAAAGGTAATACACACACACACACACACATAAACACGCTCCACATTTCCCCTATGGCCTTCCTCATGGCCACAGAAATGCAAAATAAAAACACAGACACAGAGGACAAAATGTAGACTCTTCCTTTTTGTAGTTTATGTTATGTTATTAATCACTACGGAAAGAATGTTAATATCGTCCTACGGTTAGCTGAGCTAAACTTGACGCTCAAATGTGTGGCCTTTTTCTGTGTCTGTGTCTGTTTATGCGTACAGGTACGATCCCTCCCGTAATGCCTGGTCTAAGCTGGCACCTTTGCAACACAAGAGGAGTAGGGCTACAGCTGTGGTTATGAATGGCCAGCTCTATGTCATAGGTGGAACTGACGGGAACACAACCCTTGATTCAGGTGCAGATACAAACAAACATCCTATTCCTATTTCAGAGAGAGACAGAGACACAGAAGCAATACTCACATGCAACACAATAATTCAGAATAGGTTAATTTGTAATTAGCTGTAATTTGTAAGTTTGTAGGTATGTGTGTTGGTGCACACATGAAAGCTTGTCATGAACCTTCGTATATGCCTGTGTACATGTATGTGCTACATGTGTCTGTTTTCTGTGTGTGTGGCAGTGGAACGCTTCAATCCATCAGACGGATGCTGGGCTCTGTGCCCCCCACTAAGGACCCCACGTGAGGGAGCTGGTAGTGCCGTGTTTCTGGGTCGGATCTACGTGGTAGGGGGGCGGGATGACCTGGGTCTGCCACTTAAGACGGGTGAGAAGTATGACTCGGAGTCCCTCCGCTGGACCCCTGTTAGACCTATGAATAACAAGCGATGCCAGGTTAGTAAGATTGCACATGTGTTTATACATTTGTTCTCTCTGCACTGAAATGAATGAAACCCCACAGGTTTACAATACTCTGGAATGGACTGGTGAGTTAACATGTGTGTGTGTGTGTGTGTGTGTGTGTGTGTGTGTGTGTGTGTGTGTGTGTGTGTGTGTGTGTGTGTGTGTGTGTGTGTGTGTGTGTGTGTGTGGTGTGTGTTGTGTGTGTGTGTGCTAGGTGTCATTGTTGGTGTTCAATGACTTGCTGCTGGCTGTGGGAGGATCTGATGGAGTCTCTGATCACAAGACTATGGAGGCCTATGAGCATGAAAATAACTCCTGGAGGTAAAATAAACAAGGGATTGACACAGCAAGACATGTAAAACAAGATGGAGAGAAACAGAGAAATTTACAAAAAAAACTCAAGTTTACAGTTTTTTTTCTTTTTTTTTTTCCCCTAAACTTTTCCATCAGGCACTTTGGAAGCATGAGGTCAAAGCATCCCGGTGGACACGTAGCTGTGCTGAAGGCCAGTTAAGAAAACTGGACAACAGTCTCACAGTGGAGTTTCTGAGAGACACAAGCAGGGGTTATCTGGAGTTAGTAGGTTAAAAACGCATAAACAGGGACTATGTGGTCAATTTACCAGTTACAGTATCATTTCTTGTTCTATGTCACATGATACAAACCACAATTATGCAGTACAAATACTACATCCACTTAAATTAAAAAAGAGCCAGGTGGATTTAACTCACTGAAGGTGAACTGGTGTGACACATTTGTCATTTTAACTCTGAAGATGAAACAGTAAGTTGTGTATATGTTCGTTATTAATTCTGTTATAAAGAGACTGTACTGTGTTTTAAGAGTAATTCATGTGAAGTTAAGTCTTATTTGGCTAATGTCACTGTTTTAATATGAGTCTTGGAAATGGAGGCTATAGAGTGGCTTAAATAAAATGTTTGCATTGAGATATTAAAGTGGGTTTCTATGTAGGCCTACACCATCCACCAGTTTAAATGCATGCACTGTATCACAACATTGCTGCTCCTCTCTATTACACACCCACCACACACACAAACACACACACACATGCAATCGAAAGCATCATCTTAATGTGAATATTAATGTTGCCTAGGGCTTCACTGATCAACATGGAACACATTACAGAGATATTCAGACATTGTTAAGTGAGCATTAGACCTTAAGGAATCTGAGGCACAGATAAATTGGATCTCTAGGTTATTGTTCACACAAAATAACTTAGTTAATGGACTGGGCAAAACAAGGAAAGGTGTTATGTTTAATTTGTTCCTAGATGTGTTTCTTCAAAGTGAAGTATAATGCTGATGTGGTTCAAGTTTTTTGAAAGTCCTGTCAGTAAACTTTATCTTGCCCCTTTGATATATGTCCCTATTTTTATATCAGACCATACAAGAAGGGCTTTTAAAATGTTCGAATGTACGTCGATTATGTTAAAGTAGACAGCTTCTCGCCTATGGAGGATTATCGGGGCCATAAATAAATAAATACATAAATAAATACATAAATAAATAAATGAATGGTTAAATACTTGGATAAATACATAATTAGATAACAAAATGAATAAAATGAGACACTAAATATATAAATTTTACATGTACTCGTGTGTATATATATATATATATACGTTTTCATGTGTTCACATTTATTTATTTATACTTACATTTATTTATTTATTCTAACATTTATCCACGGTGTAACTTGCTGCAGCAAAATAAATCTGTCGTCCCCCGTCACCAAGTCAGGGGGCGGGTTAAACCCTCTGATTGGTGGTTCAACTTGAATCGACTGCTTTTGACGAATTCAAGATGGCAGCACCCGGTGCGGATTCAATAAATGAAATGTTGGCTGTAGCTGAGGAGATGGAGGCAACTGACAATTCACATTGTTTTTAAAATCATATTGAGGGCTTCGCTGAAATTATATCAACGATATTGGCTCTGACTGACATAGATGAAAATGTGTTCACGATCCTCAGCGAGATGGTACAGCAGATGATGCTGCCGAGTGAGACGATACAGGCGATAAATCCTGTAGGTGGCTGGAGGCTATGCTAAGCAGAGTTGGTTAGCTGGTTGTTCAGTTAGTAATGCTTTTTTTTGGTTCCCCTGTCTTGTTGCTCCAAAGTCCTGGGTCTGAAACACTTTACTGAAAAATGTAAAAGCATGAATCTGGCCTTAGCCATCTAAATAACAGCCTGAAGCTAAACCTCTTTGGAAGACTGAGTATTGCAGAGCAGTTGGACGAAGGGTACCGAATTGGCATTCGAAAACATGTATCATCCAGTGTTTCTGAATCTATTTTGCTCTAAACCTCTAGTATAATCCAGTGTTTCTGAATCTATTCTGCTCTAAAACTACTGGTATAATCCAGTTTTTCTCACTCTATTCTGCTCTAAACCTCTACACCCTGTGTTTTTTTAATCTACTCTGTTTTAAACTTCTTGTACACAATGTTTCTGAATCTAGTCTACTCTAAACCTCTACTACCCAATGTTTAAACCTCTGGAACCCAACCCAATGTTTCTTAAACCATTCTGCTCTAAACCTCTCATGCCCAATTATACAGTTTGTTGAGAGTTGTTAATGGACAGTGTTAAGCACTGTGTTTTCATTAAATAAATCTTTGTTTTTTAATATATTCTACTCAAAACCTCTCGTGTGTGTGTGTTTTTTTTTTTGCTATTTAAACCGCACTGCCCAACTGCGCCCCCCGAAAAAAAAAAATCACCAGCCGCCACTGACTTTTACTACTAGAAATACTACTACTACTAGTAGTAGACGAGTTGAGGGCCTCTTCAATTAAGGATGCAGCCTCACGCAGCAGCTGAGGGTATGTCTTCTGGGACATTCTGGTATCTTGATTTATTTAAATAATGCTCAATAACTTTCATTAAACTAAATCTGGCGCTTGGCATCCATACCCGCCAAAATTCGGTATCCCTCTGGATCGAAGAGAGCTTGATCGACTGGTTGAGCCTGCCTTGTGTGTAATACTGTTCATTCACCAATCAGAGGGTTTAACTCGCCCCCTGACTTGGTGACGGGGGACGACAGATATATTTTGCTGCAGCAAGTTACACCGTGGATAAATGTAAGTATAAATAAATAAATGTAGGTATAAATAAATAAATGTGAACACATGAATATATATATATATATACACACGAGTACATGTAACATTTATATATGTAGTGTCTCATTGTATTCATTTTGTTATCTTATTATGTATTTATCCAAGTATTTAACCATTCATTTATTTATTTATGTATTTATTTATTTAGTTATGGCCCCGATAATCCTCCATACTCGCCGGCCCACAAGGAGTGCTCTCCATGTATTGTTGGCTACACTAACAGGAAGTGACGTAAATAAAAATGACTCAAACTCCGGCTAGTGGGGACATTTTGAATTGACCAAAGTGAGACGGCGTTCGAAGGAGTCTGTGATAAACTTAAAAACTTAAGGCTGTGATTGCAACTGGCTTATGCAATCTTGATGTTTGATGTTTGTGCGAAAGGAGAAGATCCAGTAGGATGGTGAAGAGCTTAGACACTTGAGGGCTTTTTTATTTCCCAGGTAAGCTGCGCTATAATCGTTGCAAATGGATGCTAACCACCTAGTTAGCTGGCTAGCAGAGCTAGCTGGGAACCTATATTTGCCAGTGATTTCCTTCCATTGCTAGCCTTCCATTTTGGAAAGTATTTCCAATCACCGACAAGTGGTCATAGTACAGAGTTTTACACCAAGTTTCTTAATTGAGCCAATAACGGGGCCTTTATCACATTTTGCTGTAGAAATCTGAGTTGGAACTGGGCTCTAGATTTCAAAGTGGTGTAGTAGGTAATTGGTTAACGTAAAGCCAAGTGTTACTCCAAGGCCGCTGAAGACTAGCATGCTAGCTAGCTAGGCAGTCAGCTAAAAAGAAACGAAGTTGGCTAGATAGCCAGTTAAAGGTGAACTGGGCTTGGGATGCGCGAAACTAGGCTAGTTTGTCACATATTTGGTAAGGTGGGGGAACTGTCGCATAGCTAGCTCTGTAACCTACGGAGAGTGCAATTTATGCTGCTATATGCTGGTTTGTCTAACTTGTTACCAGTGTCGACCGTATTTTGGCCCGATTGAAGAGACATCGCCATAAAAGCGTTAGTTTACTTATCAGTTAAACGTGTACTAAGCCCAACCTGTCCGTTAAACTCGCGCCTCTAATGTACGTTTCATGGTGGATAAACCTCTATGTAGTGCTCTGTCGAATCACAAGTGCCTGGATCGGGAGCTTGAGTAGCTGGCTTGAGTTACAACGTGCTGCTCGCGGCAAGGTCCCGTCTGCAACATGAGCGCGTCTCGAACAAGTTCCGCGTGCAGACGTGAGTGATGTGCGGCTGGCGATAGGTTTACAGGTCACGACATTAGGTATTCGAGTCTGGCCTTCTTTGAACTGTAATACGGCTACCACCAACGCTCAGCAGAGGGATACTGTCGAGGGTATCCGACCTAATGTGCGAGTTGGGATACCCTGTCACCTATCCTACATAGACCATGAACTGTAGCAGCAGCGGGAGAGATGTAGACTGAGCTTGGACAGACCACTCTCTTGGTAGTCGACCTCATGACCTGCAGCGCCAGGTACCTCAAGCTTTTGCTAATAATTAGTAACACCACACTAAGTAGCCTAATTTAAACGCGATCTTGAGATTGAAATGCGTTATATACACTTATTGGATTCTCTTATGATATGAAGTATCATGAATAACCAGTCGTTTTGATGCAGATCTCTTGGAGTACATGGGAGTTCACACTCTTGACAGTTGTCTATGTGTTGGTGCTGTTTGAATCCCAATAGTGGCTGCTCTATGTGCGCATATTAATGCCACCCTTCTTTGTATCCTCTCAGAGTTTGAACGGTATGGCATGGTGTCTGTTTGCTCTGTTGTAGGCTGCAGATTCAACTGCTAGGTACGATTGTGGTATTACTTAAGTCTTCATCTTAAACATTGCAGTTGGATGCTTGTGTGAAGGTCTGTGCTGAGACATGCTCTGTTGTGTATCTACAATATCTGTAATAAACAAATGATAACTTCCGCTCTTTTCACTGAATACTGCACCACACAGTGAAGGCCAGATGCAAAGCACTGATTGAGTCTTGTTCAGTGTTTACTCTCCCTAATGTGAGTTTAAATGTCCTCTTGCAACCAATAAGACTGGAATCTTTCCTGATCATTCCCTAACTGGATTGATGTCAGGCGACTGCCAGTGATCTGGCATGATTGGTGCTTCATCTACATTGTGTAAATCTACTTTTACTTGTCAATTTGCATCCCTAACCAGCACAGTTGGCACTTGAATCAGATGGCCCAGAGGGCTTGGATTAGCAGAAAGAGGTGTCGTGTAATGAGGTTTTGTCAGCTCTGCGGGAGACAGGCTAGCTACAGGATGAGTGCTGGGTGGCACTGCACTACTGCATCTGTCTCGTCCCTGTGTGCCCAGCCATCTGTGGGTGCTGGGTGGCACTGCACTACCAAGATCTGTCTCGTCCCTGTGTCTACAGGATGAGTGCTGGGTGGCACTGCACTACTGCATCTGTCTCGTCCCTGTCTGCCCTGCCATCTGTGGGTGCTGGGTGGCACTGCACTACCAGAATCTGTCTCGTCCCTGTGTCTACAGGATGAGTGCTGGGTGGCACTGCACTACTGCATCTGTCTCGTCCCTGTGTGCCCAGCCATCTGTGGCACAGTGTTCCATTTCAGGCAGTTAGCCTTGGAGGATCATTCGCTCTTAAGCGAATCCATTCGGGAGCATCCAAAGACTCACCTCACAAGATGAACTTGCCTCTGTGTTGTGGTTTTGTTTCTCTCTCTCGCTCTCTCTCTCCTTGTCCTGTTTCTGCTTTTCTGCATTGCACCACAAGGCAGGATTTAGATTTTCCACTTCTTAGGCCTCTGTGCCAGTGTAAGTAAAGTCATAGACTAACCACATGCAGGCAACATGCCTACCTGCTTTCTTTCCTCAATTTACTGTTTTGGCACAGTCTCTGTGGTTTTTTGAAGTACAAGTGCTTATTTTCATTTCCACACAATATAGGCTAAAACACAGTGAAATGCATACCTATCAGACCACTTAAATTGTGCACAAGATGAACTTGGATAGGTTATTTCATCAAAGGTAAAAACTGTAGGTGTTCTAGTTCTGTATCGTATAGTTCTGTGTTGGCATTTGAATGTATAAATAGTAGATGTTTTTGCATTGACAGGTGTCTCATACATGTGTGTCCATAATACATACATTGTCATTGTGTAGGCTAGTGAATTACTGTAGTGTTGCATTACTTTACACATGGTTTACCCTTGTTAGAGGTGCTCCTGTCTGTTTTTATTCTGCATCTATGGAGACATAGTTCAGACATCAACTACTTTTGTTTAGTGCAAAACACAAGTTGTTACTGCTGATCTTTAGTGGGCTCTTCAAGGTGAATGTGAATTGTAGTGGGCTCACTTGTGTCCATGTAGGCTAGACATTGCCTTTGTGAAGTCTGAAAGTACTTAAGCACGTTTGATGCTTTGGAGGTGAAGCAGCGGTTGTTTTGTCTCAAGTACAGGCTTGACAGGAGTCTCCAATGTTAACTACTAGATCAAGGCTAGCCACTGGGGGGAGACAGAAGTCCAAGAATAGCATGTATTTTCAGACACTGATTATCTAGTGCAGTGTCTAGAGTGAAGAGATGCTAGTTTTTCTTGGATACCATATGCAGTATCCTACTGGAACAGATTGTAATTGTACCTCTCAACTTTATCTTTTTTATATGTATGCAGCTATAGTGTTGGAGGGAGATCTTCCTAGTTACAAGACAGGTTAAACTGTAATGATGGATCAAGTGGTGCAAGCATGGTGGGTCTAAGGCCCATGTCTCTAAAGTTCACATTTGAGGGGGATTTCGATGTGTGTATAGTATAAAAACCAATAGGCCTTGTGAATGTATGTGTGTTGTGTGTGTTGTAGACGTTAATGTAGCATATAGCCCCTGTCTATAAGCTTGTGACTCTGGGATTTGTTTTAATGTTTAGTACACAACATCACTCTGTGAATAGTGCCGAATATACGTGGGCTCTGTCTTTGAGGCATACTAATAAGATCTGATTGATCTGTTTGGCAGGCAAGCTCGCACCACCAAGAGCCTGTCTCTGAGACCCTACCCCGCACCCCGTCGAGGATGGCCAATCAGGAGAAGGATACGGAGACACTTCCTGAGTGCAGCACGGAGGACACGCCCGTGAAGTCCGAGACCACCAGCTCTCCGCTGGGCGAGGAGGCGTCGGCGGCGGGGGACACTCTCTCGGAGAGCTGCTCGGCGGGACTCTGTCGATGCCGTGCCTGCTCAAGGACCTCCGACCCCAGAACACCGGCGGCAGCACGAGGCCGCGCGCGCACGACGAGAGCGACTCCTCCCCCTGCCTGCTGTCCCCCGTCCTCCTCCGGTCACACTGGGCGACTCGGACACGCAGTCCGTCGGCGGAGGAAGGCAAAGCGCGCTCTGGGCACCGGCGCGGTCGTCGCCGGGGACACGGCGGCGACAGGCAGAAGTCCCGCCGCTCACACTCAGAGAGCGACACCCCAACGCTACCATGGCGGCTAAGAAGAACCGGTGCCAAGAGCGGCAGGCGAACGGGCGCGTGCGGGTCCGGGGCCACCGGAGCCGGCTGCAGAAGGAGCGCATGCGCATGCGCAGGACAGAAAAGGGAGGCGGCCGCGCGGCGCAAGCCAGACCTGCTGCAGGACAGCAGCACGTCTGACAGCGACATCACCGCACAGTCGTCATCATCGTCGTCATCGTCATCATCCTCAGATAATGAGCACGGTGCCGGCATCAATTCACACACACCAGGTATGCCATGTGGACACCTACACATGCACCTGCACACGCTCCAGTTAATAGCATCCTCACACAAAAATCTAGCAATTTAGCTGCATTTTTAGTGCACAGTCAATGAAGGGCTAGTTAGAATAGGCTATGTTATAATGCCATTGTGCACAAATATAGACGAATTTTGAAAACTCTGGCCATGTCTAAAGATATTATACCCAGCTACGAGACAGGGTTAACAAGTTAGATCTTGCCCAAGAAAGTGACAGGGAGGGTGTGCTCTATTTGTTTCTAAAAGAAATATCATAATTCTGTGAACTCACAGTGGAGGGTAGTGATAATTGGACAGCTTTCTTATGGCCATGCCTGACCTGGAAAAGCAAATAAATGTCAATCATTTCCTTGCCTTTAGATATCGTTGAGTCTATTTAGAAAATTGGGGAAGTTGTGAAGTTGTTGTTGTTATTATTATGAGTGCTGAGTTGTTCTTGTTGTCTTTAGTATCTTGTGGAGTTCTCGGAGTGCAGCTGCTCTGCATAGAGACTGGGAGTCATTTGGTTTCAGTGACGCTTCTCTTTGCCTTGTTTGTGTGGCACTTTGTTCATCAAATGTCAATACGCTTTTTGATTACCCAATTGTTGACATGATGTCCTTATCAGACACTGAAATGGCATATAGCTAGTGTTCACTATTGAATTGCTGTTAGCCTAAGGCCATTTACACATCAAGCTGGCAATGGGAAAAAAAAACGAGCATAGCTTAAGGCTGTCTGCTTCATTGTCTGGCCGTGGCCTCTTGTCCATTGAAGTTTAGCAGCTCTGATGCTGGGAGTGCTCAGTCGTGCTCAATCAAGTTCAATTGGCCTGACAGCTACTGTGGCAAGTGCCAGTGTTGATTGAGACAGGCTGAAGCATGGCTGATTTCCAGGCAAATCAGCTGCTTCCTCAAAAACTGTCTTTGCTGTTGATAGACTTATCAAGTGTCCTTTCCTCCAAGGCACATGTTTTATCTAAATGGCATCTTTGACATCTGTCAGGCCTGATTATCATAGCTTTAAATGGTGGCTAAATCCACTAAGTACCATTTTGTTTCGTTATTTTCGTGAAATGTTTAAAAAAGTTTTTTTTTTTTTAGTGTATAACGACATTAGTCATGTAGACTGCATCATACAGTACGACACGACACACAGAAACTAAAAACATACAATAACTGAGTATTTTTCTGAGGTAATGATTTGTTACCAGTAAACAAGGGAACCCATGCTTGAAGGCCTCATTAGCTGTTTGTAAGTTTTTTTTTTTTTTTTGTTTTTTGTTTTTTTTATGTATGCTTTTCCATGACCTTTCATTTGGTACTCACACTTGCTAGTCTGTATCCTCGTCATTATCTTTTAGTCCTTAGCTTATTAGTCTTCCCTCCAACTCAGAAGCCAAAATACATGATCTAAAGAAGTGAATAGTGCTATTTTTCGCAAATTTAAATAGTGTATATACTTATACATGCATCCTGATCTTGCTTTAACATAACACACAAAAATATATATGCATACCTAGATCCATGAAATGGGATGGCAGTCTTGAATATTTGAAAACAAATGATGCATACTTTCGTCAGGGACCTAAATTCTTCCCAGGGATTGGACAATTTATATCACATGATAAAAATGGAGCTCCTTGATTGGCCAAAGAGTTTGTTCTCGTCTCAGGAAATCAACGTGGTGTACAATCAGAAAAAGATCATTTTCAGCTCTCATAAATCTTACCAGTTTTTTTTTCATGTCTCAGCCACCCATTACACGTTTGTTGTTCTTTGCTACACCTTATGCTGGTAGCATATCCATTGCACGGATCGAGCGGAATCCCCCTAATGAAAACGTAACTTTCTGTTAAGATGGTGCCTTTAACATTCTCACTAATTTATCTGGGTTGGAGGCACCAGAATTGAACAACTGACCCCTTAATATAAAGATAATTAGCTGTAGATTTAGAATATCCAATAAAACAACTCATTTTTTGAGACACTCAACTGATTTAGTTGACATGCCTCATATGGAGTCAGAGGTTATACTTGGGGTTAGTCCATACTCAAAGCCCTTCATCGGCACTTAGAACTCAAAGGGTTTTCCAGGGTTCATTTATGTACCCATCAGACGCAAGTCTTCCATGCAGCTTGTCCAGTCAGTGCAGTGAAGCCTAAAGACA
>NW_024880654.1:0-15994 GCF_900700415.2 Clupea harengus
GTCTGTAAAGAGTCGCGTGCCCTATAACCGCGAGAGTGGACCGTGGGAGCTGCTTGAAAAAGCTCAAGCGTTCGAAAAGCACACAGTAAATCCTGGTAGGTGGACACAACTAAGCGAAACAATACACAAGTTGAAGAAAAAGCAGCAAGTACCTTTGTAGGGTTAAGATATACTGGGGTACAAAAACACAAACTGAAAGGAAACTATTGTGGTTGACCTCAGTGTGTACAGAAGTGTAGAGAGAGATGAGACAAGGGTCAGGCCTCATAATTAAAATAGAGACGGATGAGAATGCTTCAGGCCTCATAGTTAAAATAGAGACGGATGAGAATGCTTCAGGTCTTATAGTTAAAAGAGACAAAATACCTCAGACAGGTTAAGTTCATGAGAAACATGTTCAAAGATGCAAAGGACATCCGTAATACTCTCATTAACAGTCATTCATGCAATACATACAAATATACATACATACACACGCACGCACGCACGCACGCATGCACCCACGCACGCACGCACGCACGCACGCACGCACACATACATACATACATACAAAAATACATACAGTACATACATACAAACACACACACCACATATATATACTTAGAGAGGCCTGAACGGTCTTGGTTGAACAAATTCTGCAGTAGTGTTCTAAAAACAATACTAATTAAACAGAAAATTACAAACTCAGATATTTCTCTGTATCATTTAAAAAATAAATTTACTAGCTATACAAACAGGCATTTTTCAGCATTTACCTCTATACTGTTATGGAAAACAGACTGTAATTTAAAAACACTGAAGGGAACTTGTCACAAGCACCATTTTTGAAGTTGACCACAGCCCACATCACATCACGTCATGAAGACATAAATGAGACGTGGGTTGGGTCTGAGAACTGAGTGGAAAGAGACGCAGATGCAGACAGGTTCAGTTCCTCTCAAGTAACTTAACTAGGAACCCGAGCGCATGAAAAAAATTAGTTGATAACAGCCTACAGTCACAGATCGAGGCCATTACAGTCATGAAGCTCATTCTACCACTCTGTGAGTATTTCTTCTTTACTTGTGTGTATGTTTTAGAGTGTGTGTTTCAGAGAGAGAGAGAGAGAGAGAGAGAGAGAGAGAGAGAGAGAGAGAGAGAGAGAGAGAGAGAAATGCATTCTCAGTAAGCAGATGTCTCTTTTAGCTGCACACAAGGTGACAACAACTTTCATTTGCTGTCGTATTCTGTGGACAGTATTATCTGTGTGAGTGTGTGTGTACATCATGTGTTTGTGTGTGTTTGTGTGTGTGTGTGTGTGTGTGTGTGTGTGTTTGTGTGTGTGTGTGTGTTTTTGTGTGTGTGTGTTTTTGTGTGTGTGTGTTTGTGTGTGTGTGTGTGTGTGTGTGTGTTTGTGTGTGTGTGTGTGTGTGTGTGTGTGTGTGTGTGTGTGTGTCTGTGTGTGTGTGTTTGTGTTTGTGTTTGTGTCTGTGTGTGTGTGTGTGTGTGTGTTTGTGTGTGTCTGTGTGTGTGTGTGTGTGTGTGTGTGTGTGTGTGTGTGTGTGTGTGTGCGTGTTTCTGTGTTTCTGTGTGTGTGTGTGTGTGTGTGTGTGTGTGTGTGTGTGTCTCTGTATGTGAATAAGGTGACCAAACATAGACAGAGAGTGACAATGAGGAACTGAACTTCCTGTGACCATGGGAGTAAAACTCACCAAATCAAGTTACATTATTGTTAATCAAATAAATACAGAGAATACACTTAGAGTAATGAGAGATGATGAATATTCACTCCAATGTGGTAGCATCTCTGAGAGTGTCAGAAATAGACATGTTTACCATGAGACCCTTTGAACAGGGGAAGGGTGTTCACTCTCCGGGTTCGTAAGTAGCATTCTAAAACTGAAACTGTAAAAATAATCTTTAAAAAGAAGATGGTAAATACAAAAAAATAATCTTTAAAAAGTAGATGATGAATACACAATTTAAAGAAAAAGCAGCAAGTATCTTTGTAGGGTTAAGACATACTTGTGGTACAAAAACACAAACTGAAATGAAACCATTGTGGTTGACCTCAGTGTGTACAGAAGTGTAGAGAGAGATGAGATAAGGGTCAGGCCTTATAGTTAAAATAGAGACGGATGAGAACGCTTCATGTCTTATAGTTAAAATAGAGACGTATGAGAATGCTTAAGGTCTTATAGTTAAAATAGAGACGGGTGAGAATGCTTCAGGGCTTAACGTTAAAATAGAGATGGATGAGAATGCTTCAGGCAGGTTTAGTTCTTGAGAAAGATGTTCCACTGAAAGGAAAGAGACGTAGACGCAGACAGATTTAGTTTCTCTAAAATAACTTAACTAGTAAACCGAGCACAAGAAAAAAGCCAGTTGATCATGTCTGCCTACTGTCACAGATCGAGGCCATTACAGTCATGAAGCTCATTCTAGCACTCTGTGAGTATTTCTTCTTCACTTGTGCGTATGCTTTTGAGTCTAGGTTTCAGAGAGAGAGAGGGAGAGAATCATCAGTGTAAATCTCACTAAATCAAGTTACATGTATCATAAATCAAATACAGTAAATACAGATAATACACTTTTGTCAGGGGATTGAAAAAGTTTTATTGACCATAATTTTGACTAGTGAGATATAACCCTACATAGGCAAACACCAGCAATGAGACGCTACCGGAGCATCCGAGCACGGACTACCAGACTCACAATCAGTTTTTACCCCCAGGCTGTTAGGCTTATGAATCAGCAACACTGGACAGTCGCCATCACCTTGTACTTCACACTCATACAAATACACTTGCTACATATATATATAAGCACATATTTTTATCTTATTTAATTTAATATTCCCCACCCTGGAAACTGCCTGTGAGCGACCGGCGCGGCCAGCCCACGATTAGGGATGTGGACTTTGGAGATGGTGGTCAAAAGAGTCGCCGGAGCAGTGGTTTACGTTTTCAATTCAACCATATTTATTTTCTTTCCAGGTTGTGGATTTTAGCCAAAGTATTACTAGCACCAAAACAAAGTACTTCAGACAAAAACAAAGATTCAATATCCAAATGCAGCGTAACAGTGTTACCGTGACAGACAACTCCTCGCAACAGGAAAGCTGTCCTTCTACCTCCACCCCTTGAATGGCACTGAGCTAGCCTCTTAAGAAGGCCTAGCTATTGCCCCTAATTGGCCTAATAGGGCCAACCCATGAATATGGGGAAGCAAAGCACATTGTGCATCTTATTAACAAAACCATTCATTCATGTTATTATATTCAATTATACATTCAAATAACATATCTCCATATAAATCACTCAAACACCATTTAACCCATTAGCAAATCACCCTACAATGCATAGTTATTACCTAAATGAAATGTGAACACGACAAACACCCCTGTGAAATAATGCCCCGCTCCCTCCACTAGTGACACAATGTAAAAGTGCTATCCCAGCGCGAGCGCGCTTTCGCGTTGGGACCAGTATGTGGAAGCGTGAGAACCAGGAAGTGTGAGTATATGTATCTGAACCAGTTTTATGGATGTTATTGCAATGCAAATGGTAAATGGATGAGATGGTGGGTACCCAGTATATATATCAGTATAATTGAGCAACAGCAGGTGTATGCAAATAATATGTATGCGTGCTGTATATCGCGGCAGACCAAACAATACACCAATTCGCGGTAAACACCCGACACCATTACAATCTCACATCGTGAAACAAACAAACACCACAAACCCACAAAACACCCCACAACTCTCTCAACAATGTTCAAGGTTCACATATTATGTGACCTGCAGGAAGACGTTGGGTAATTGTGGCTGCGTGCGTGTGTGTGAGAATGAATGGAGGCACCGTCTCTTACTCCCGCATTTCGCGGTAAAGTACATAAACAGTCCGGAATGTTCGTAACAGTGAGAAGGGAAATGTTCAGCTTCTCACATTTCCTTCCCCCTCTGATGTCTCACCACCAGGGTGGCGAGACAGAAAGTCAGCTACCACATTCTGCTTTCCAGCCCGATACTGGACCTGGAACCGGTAGGGCTGCAGGGCCAGGAACCATCTGGTTATCCGGGCCATTAGAGTCCTTCATACGGCCGAGCCACTGAAGCGCTCTGTGGTCAGTCTCCAGCTTAAAGTCTCTGCCAAGCAGATAATATCTCAAAGTGTCCAAAGCCCACTTTATGGCTAAACACTCCAGTTCAACAGCTGCATATCTGGTCTCCCCTGGGGAACAATTTGCGGCTAATAAAAGCCACCGGGTCTCTGGTCAGCCCTTCCCCTTGGAGTAGCACCGCGCCCAGACCAATGCCAGACGCATCCGTCTGCACTGTAAAGGGTTTGTCAAAGTCTGGGCTCTGCAACACTGGACCCTGACACAGGGCCCCCTTCAGGTCACTGAAGGCCCGCTCCTGTTCTGCACCCCACTGCAATCGACTAGACCCAGACTTCCGGGTCAAGTCCGAAAGAGGTGCAGCACGAGTGGAGAAGTCAGCCACGAACCTCCGGTACCAGCCTACCAGACCCAGGAAAGACCGCACGTCCTTTTGGGTTTGCGGCTGGGGACAATCCTGGATGGCTTGCACCTTCTCTTTCTGGGGCTTGATTAGACCCCTGCCCAGCACATAGCCAAGGTACCGGACCTCGGGTTTGGCAAAGTCACATTTTTTTGGATGGACTGTGAGTCCTGCCTTTTGGATGCGCTGCAGAATGTCAGCCAGATGACCCACATGATCCTCCCAGGTGGTGCTATAGATAACAATGTCATCAAGGTACGCTCCAGCATAGGACTCCGTGCCCTCAAGAACACGGTCCATTAGTCTCTGAAAGGTTGCCGGCGCCCCCTGTAGGCCAAACGGCATAACAAGGAAATGGAACAACCCTTGAGGTGTTCTAAAGGCAGTATAGGGCTGATCCTGCTCAGCAAGCGGCACCTGCCAATAACCTTTGCATAGGTCCAGGGTCGTTATGTAGCGTGCCTTACCCAGCCGTTCAATCAGGTCTTCCAGCCTGGGCATTGGGTATGCATCAAAGTGTGATTGTGCATTTACTTTGCGAAAGTCTATGCAAAATCGGATTTTGCCATCTTTTTTAGGGACTAGCACAACGGGATTACTCCACTCACTATGGGATCTTTTAATGACCCCCAGGGACAGCATCTCCTCCACCTCCTCCTTAAGTAGAGGCAGAAGACGCTCTGGGATTCGGTACATCCTTTGACGTACTGGTGTGCTATCTTTCAGCGGAATGAAGTGTTCCACTAGGGTGGTGACTCCAGGTGTCTCTCGACACAGACCTGGAGGAATGATGGCCTCCAGCTCTCTCTGCTGCTGTGGAGTAAGGTGTGCTAGGTCAAGAGGTGCAAGTGGTTGAGCAGTTGGAAAAAACTGCTCTGGAGTATCCTCTTCTTCTCCAACGGCTTGCACCATGAGCTGTAGACTGCTCTCGGGAACTCTCTCCCGCCACTCTTTAAGCAAGTTTGATGTGGAAGACCCGCTTTGGTTTCTTCCGGCCAGGCATGTTGATCTCATAGGTGGCAGGCCCACCTTCCGGGTAATGGTGTATGGCCCCTGCCACTGAGCGAGTAGCTTGTTCTCCGATGTAGGGAGGAGCAGGAGAACTTTCTGCCCCGGCTGAAGAGTTCTTTGTCTGGCCTTTTTGTCGTACCAGACCTTCTGGCGGTGTTGCACTTGCTCCAGGTTGCTCCGGACCAGCTCTGTCATCTCCTCCATCTTTTCCCGCATTTGCAGGACATGGGCAAGAATGCTGTGGGTCTCCGGTGCCTTTGGTCCCTCCCAGGCTTCTTTTCAGCAGATCCAGGGGGCCTCGCACTGGTCTCCCATACAACAGTTCAAATGGAGAGAAACCGGTAGATGCCTGGGGGCACCTCACGAATATGCGAACAGCAAGTATGGCAGCCAGCGGTCCCAATCTTTTCCATTGGCTGACACGTACTTCCGTAGCATATTCTTTAGGGTTTGGTTGTAGCGTTCAACCAAGCCATCAGTTTGGGGGTGATAGGGTGTGGTCCGTATCCCCTTAATCCCAAGTAAGCTTATAGACCTGCTTGAGCTTCTTGGACAAAAAGGCTGTTCCCTGATCTGTGATGATCTCTTGGGGTAATCCCTACCCTAGAGAACAGCTGAAGGATGGCTTGTGCTATGGTGGTGGCAGTTACTTTGCGGAGTGGGAAAGCTTCTGGATAGCGGGTAGCATAATCGCAAACTACTAGAATGTAGCGGTGCCCTCTCGGTGTTCTCTCTAGAGGCCCACAATGTCCATCCCTATCCTTGTAAAGGGAACCTCAATAATGGGAAGTGGCTGGAGAGGAAATGGGCTAGTTTTCTGCTTGCTAGTGATCTGACAAATACTGCAAGCCTTGCAGTACCCTGAATGTCTCTGTACATTCCTGGCCAATAAAACCTAGCCGCAATTCTCTCAAAGGTTTTGGTCGTACTGAGATGACCCGACCATGGGATACTATGGCCCAAGGACAGAGCTCTCTCTCTCAGCCCTTTGGGTACCACTAGCTGCTCTGCTAGATCTCCCTCTGGCTGGGTGATACAACACACCTCCATGCAACACAAAAGCTTTCTCCATTGAGCGATGCTGACACGCCAGTAAGGCACACCATCTTTAATGCTAACTTTACTACAGGCCTCCTGCAAAGTTGGGTCTTGGCTCTGTAGCTGCTTTAATATCCAGGGTCATGTCTTCCCAAGCTTACCCTCTATCTGAGTGCTCTCGCCATCTTGCTGCTTCTTAAGAGTCCCCACTAACTTCTCTCTCCGTCTCTGCCTAAGGCTTTTCTTAGCTTTTAGCTTTTCAGCTACCTCAAAGCTATCAAAAAATGGCATCGCTCTGAGCTCACTGAGCTCTTGGGTTCTTCTGCTTGGACTTTGCTGTGACCTAGTAGTCACCGTTAACAGGCTTATAGGCCTGCACCAACTCAGGCAAGATCAGTATATCCTGTCCAAGGACTACTGGTGGCTGAGACCCTCCACTACACCTACAGTAAGGCGGTAAGTCTGTCTCTGCACCTCTATGTACACCTTGGCTACAGGATACACATGCTCATCGCCATTTACACAAATGACTGTCAGGCTCCCGCCAGTGACATACCCATTTCGATCCACTAGATGGGGCTGGACTAAAGTTTGGGAACTACCTGTGTCAATCAGGGCACTAGTTCCTTTCCCACCCACTAGCACTGGGACAGTCTGCAACCTACCCATAACCCCCTGTTTCTGCTCCTCTGACCCAGGGAGACAACAGTGTCCTTGGGCTTTGGGCTGCCACGCTGGGCAATCTGGTCTTGCATGTCCTTCTTTGTGACAGTGATTACACACAACACGACTGGCAGGGCGTTCCCTGTGGAAAGTAGTCGGCCTATACGGCCTGTAGGGGCCTTTCTCATTCCCTCTACTCTGTTCTCTAGGTCTAGGACCACCACCAAACCCATCTGACTTACCAGGGGCCGTGGCTTGGTAGCCAGTCGCAGCACGGAAGATCTTCGGGCCTCTGCGGGCCGAAAGGAAGTTCTCCACCAGTACTGCGGCCTGCTGGCCAGTCTGGGGTTTGTGCTCTTTCACCCACACCCTGACTTCAGGTGACAAGGTGCGGAAAAATTGTTCCAGGATGATGTCTTCGGCTACCTCTTCGACCGTCTTCTGCTCCGGTCTAATCCATTTACGGAACAAGTCTTTCAAACGCTGGTAGAGTTCTTTGGGAGACTCTCCCGTCCGGACATCTGGCTCACGAAACCTTCTCCTGTAGACTTCCTCATTGATTTCGTACTTCTCCAGGATCGCCTCCCTCACTCTGGCATAATCCATACTGTCGTTTATGTCCATGGCGACATAAGCACTGCGGGCTTTGCCACTGAGGTGCGGCACTATATACACCGCCCAATCTTCCCTGGGCCAGCGATAGGCCCTGGCAAGTCGTTCAAAGGTGGTGAGGTACTGCTCAATATCCTCACCTTCCACATACCTAGGAACAGCTTTACGTGACCATGCCACTGGAGCTGCGCCATCTCTATTCAGGTGTGCATTACCTGGCGGTTGGGGCTGATGCTGCAGTGGTGGCGGCTGATCTGGCTGTGGCTGCGGCGGCAGCGGCTGTGGCTGTAGATCCTGCTGAGGCTGCAGTGGTGACTGTAGACCTTGCTGAGGCGGCGGAGATGCTTGACGTGGTGGCCGGTTTTGCTCAACGTCATCACGGAGCTGGTTTAGCTGGATCTGCACACTTCGCCATCTTTGCTCCTGCTTACTAGCATCCCGTTCCTGGGACTTCAGTGTCTTCTCCAGCAGGGTGTATAACCCGGCTATATCACCTGGCTTCTCATCATGCCTCCGCTCTACCGTGTCCAGTGTTCCACCTTCTGCCCCTTGTAGCACTTCCTCAGGGCCATCGCCCTCCTTCTCGTCACTCCGGCCTAGCCGTTGGTCCATCCTGTGCCACGTGCCACGAGCCTGTGTTCTACCTCGTCCACGCCTCGCACCTCTTCTTCCACCTCTTCTCTCCAGTTTCCTCTAGGGCGCCACAGAATCCCACTTCTGACACAAATGTGACACTGAATGTTCAGCTTCTCACAAAAGGCATGTGCAATATTGGTCTCTATTATATTTGAATACAGATGCCAGAGTTGGACAAGGTGCAAGCTCATTGCCTGCATTGCTCTACCTCTAACACTATCTACCTCATGCAGATACCTCTTGCATCAGGCTTAGTGGATATGTAATGGGACAATTCATGGACACATTACAGGATTATGTCCTTTTCAAACTTTTCATGAAGTCACTTCATTCATTAAGTAATTTTTTATTTCAACTCGGTTAGAAACTATATCCAGTCAGCTTCTTCTATCAGCAGGACCACCAGTCATTGCACAAGTGAAATTTACACAGAAATACAGAGATAAAGACACCTGATGATACACAATGATAATGGCATAAAACACAGGCCAGCCAGGGAAACAACGGTTTGAATCTTTATTGATAGTTTTGTTTAGCAAAGCAAACATCAAAGTATGAAGGCATCGTTTAATTGATTCTCATTTAATGTACTGTATGGCACCATTCACAGGAACTAATCTTTTTTTTTTGAGAGAAAGAAAAATAAAAGTTAATGTTTTTTTTTTGCTAGTTAAAAAGAAAATAACAATCACCGCATCCACCACCAGAATTGATCAATGGCCCTCATCCAAAATGATATATTCAAACACCCCTGGTTTGAGATCATGTGTTGTTATGTGAAATAAGGCAGATTCTTGAGACAGTCTTGAGACAGTCAGGTGAAAAATATCGACAGAAAAAAGAGTAATTATGCAGAGTGGAGGATTAAAGTTTGAAAACAAATGCTGGCATGCACTAGGAACTACACCCTGAAAGAACTAATTTGTTAAAAGACGCATCTAAACGGAGCCGCCAAGCAGATGAGATGAATGTATTCCTCTTTAATAAGCTCTTGCAAAGTCACGGTGGCTTTGAAGATCAGCCGTGATCAATGCCCTTTCCAGAGATTTTTTGAATTTTTTTTATCAGCGCGGTTTTGAGGTGTTTCAAAGCAGACTACATCACACACGTGCGGCCCCTATCAGGGCCAGAGCTGAGCTGAGTGGAACTTAAGCTGCGATGGCGGAGCATCAGAAGTCAGATGAAAAACACTTGAAGAGAAATGATAAACAGTTAGTGCTGTCTGATGTGTACCTTTTCCATCTTTTCATCACTTGGTAAATAACTTGGTCTAAAAGCCCACTCACTTGGTTTCAAAGTCCACTCACACTTAGGAAACAAAGGTAGAACTAAAACTGGTATCAGCCTTACTAGGCCTTGTCAGCATCAACTGTAGTGTTACTTAATGAGCACAATTCATGACGTATAAGCCTAACATTTGTCAGTTATATTTAAACAATTACTAATCTTGCTCTATTCACTTGTGTTGGCCTCTTAGTATGGGCTTGTCAAGTGTGTGGAGGAAAAGTGGCATGGATATAGTCTTCCTCTCAAGCTCTCCTGTGGCAGACTATGAAACCATAGAATTCCAGCACTAGGATGCCCCAATGGATTATGGGAGTATTCAAGCAGCATCTCAGTGAGGTATGACCAGTAAACCCCGCCCACCCGCACCTCAATATCTCTGATATGTTCATTTATACAGTTGTTCAGGAAATACGTTACATATAGGTATATCTCATAGTTATTTCATTTCATTTCATCATGATAGAGAGCAACAAGGGTTGAATAGAATAGGAAACTAGTGATTTAGAAGCATGGTCCTGGGCCTTAATCAGTGTGATACACAGTTGTGTGTGAGTGTGTGTGTGTGTGGTGGTTGTGTGTGTGTGTGTGTGTGTGTGTGTGTGTGTGTGTGTGTGTGTGTGTGGTGTGTGTGTGTGTGTGTGTGTGTGTGTGTGCCTTCACACAGTTTGCCGGCCATCATCTGAGGCTGATTGTCTTCCAATTCCTTCCTCGGCTCCTTCTTCTGCTCTGTGGCATCGTCTGGAAACAGGGACAGCACAACAGCCATCAGATAACAAACAAACACACACACACACACACACACACACACACACACACACACACACACACACACACACACACACAATACATCTGTGCTGGTACATGTGGTAATTCACCACAGAGTACCTAACCTGAAGACATTGAATTTAACGCAGTAAGTCTCCATTTCTAAAAAGCCCATTCAGTGGATTTGAGTCGACGCACAGTTGGATAGATACTCAACCAGCTGGGCCCGTAACATGCTCTCTACAAATCACTCCAGTCGTCTCCATGACACTCGTCTCTAATGATGTGCGATAAATACCAAGTGGTAAAAACAGATGAGCAAATGTTAGGACCCCAGTGCTCCGCCGTACTGATGAGGTGATGACAGCAAGCTGTTTACCGACTGGCAAGTGGAATACACAAGACAGAAAACAGACCTGGTTCAGTGATCCGTGTTTTTTGCACAGCCTTCGTCTACAGGTCTGATAACGAGGAGGCTTATAAATGATGTATGTGCTGTGTTTTTTTCAGTCGTTCAAGTCGGTTCAGTTTAAGTTATACACTTCTGGTTCATTTCTGTGGTCTGTCTAAATAATCTAGTTAAAGTGGCACACTGGATATCAACCCTCTTAAATGTAAAATGTAAAATGTGATATTAGGAGCCTGGAAATGGCAAAATTTGCAGAGGCCTTTTCAAAACTGATTTATCGGCTTCTATCCTTCAGTAGCAATATGTGTCACGTCCATGTGCATTTGCGTTTGACTGATTCAGTTTGCGTATATTGGTGTGGTGGGTACTTTATCACACATATCTTAATGCCTGCTGGCATATTCATACTGAGGCAGTTAAAAGTACAACGCGCCACAAACAGAGGAGTGAGAAGATGCCAGGTGTCCTCCAGCCAGAGAGAGAAAGAACACAGCGATCTCGGTCAGAAGAGATAAACAAGGGACAGAAAGTACTTTTAGAGAAAATGAAATGGAGAAAGTGTGTGTGTGTGTTTCTGTCTGTCTCTCTGTGTGTGTGTGTCTGTGTCTGTCGTGTCTGTCTGTCTGTCTGTCTGTCTGTCTGTCTGTCTGTCTGTCTGTCTGTCTGTCTCTCTGTGTGCGTGTGTGTGTGTGTCTGTCTCTCTGTGTGTGTCTGTGTGTGTGTGAATGTGTGAGTGTGTGTGTGTGTGTGTGTGTGTGTGTGTATGAGAGAGAATCTATTTCCTCTCTTACCTTTGGACTGATTGCTGTCTGTTTGAGTTAATTCGGGTTCTTGCGAGTCCTCGCCCTGAGCTTTCATTTCAATTAGATGGAAGGGGAGCAGAGAGGAAGGAGGGAAAGAGGAGAGGACAAAGTGAGAAAGACTGCAGATGTGGCAGGAGTTAAAGAATTACACAAGCTGTGAGAAAAAGCCTGGGCGTCACTCTCGGGCAGCTCTCAGACTTTGACTGTGTGTGTGTGTGTGTGTATGTGTGTGTGTGTGAGTGAGTGTGAGTCTATGTGTGTGTGTGTGTGTCTATGTGTGTCTGAGGGTCCACTGCTGCGCACACAGTGCCTGGATCACTGAGAACTCTGAGAGCTCAGGACTGAGGATATCTACAGACTCTATATTCAGACTTTCGACTCCAAACTCTGATGAATCCTCTGCACTGGTGCAGGACTGTGGGCCATCTCACTCTCTGTGCTCTGCTGCATCTGCACTGAAAGCACATGCCTTTGGACATCACTCAACACCTACTGTCTATCATCAGTGTGGAATGGCACGCGACATGGCAGGACATGAGCGCTGCTCCGAGCTCTATAGTTTAATGCAGATCTTGGAATGGGAAAGCACCTCCCCAGCCTAAGCCTAGTGACCTGTGTGGCCCTGTGTATGTGTGGCCGTGGAGATGTCAGTGCCCCGGGTGAGTGGGTGAGGTAAGGGCATGAGCAGCAGCAGCAGCAGCAGCAGCAGAGCAGTACCAGTAGCGGTGCTCTTGGCCAGAGCCCTGCTCTCAACAGCTCCTCAGACTGGAGCACAGAGCCAGGGGTGTTAGCATAGAACACAGCTGTCTGCCCCATGATTCCTGGCAGCCTACTACGGCACAAACCAGCCCCGCCGGGGATGACGGGCAGATGAGGGGAGGAGGAGGAGGAGGAGGAGGAGGAGGAGGAGGAGGAGAAGGGGAAGGAAAAGGAGAGTGCAGGTGGAAAAGGAAAGGAAAGTCGGCAATCCGCTGAAATAAAAAAAATCAATCCAGACGCTCACCAGACTAAAAACTAGCGTAGAAGGGTGGATAATTCGACGGCTTTCTCCAAAGGGTGGCAGGCAGCTCGCGGGATTGCTACAAATTGAGGAGGAGGAGACACCCATTCTTTGATATCAAATTTAGAGGCAGGATCTCTGCTTGCCTTTTGACACAATGAACAATAAGACGTCCGGAGAACAGCACCCGCTTCTAGCGCGCAAATGAATGAGACCTCTCAGACCGAGACTGATTGTGCAGCGTGCGTGTACGAGCACCGGAGGCCTTGTTTGTGGAGGACAGAGCCTACAACGATGCCTCTCTAATATCTGTCTAATACCAGGGCATGCTGGGTCTGTGCTTTTACCTTCAGTGGTGCTGGTGTCGCTGTCCTTGGATGCTGAGGGTTCACCTTGCTCTCCATCTAGAAGAACACATAAGGCACAAAAAACAACCGTAATGCATCCGAGGCCCACTTCAAACAGCGTTTTCCTCCACACTCGGGTCGGGCTCTGGGCTCTTAGGCTCTGTGTGTGTCTGTGTGTCTGTCTGTGTCTCATGTCGGGCTCTGGGCTCTTAGGCTGTACTGTGATGTACTGTGTGTGTGTGACTGTGAGTGTGAGTGTGACTGAGTGTGAGTGTGAGTGTGAGTGTGTGTGTGTGTGTGTGTGTGTGTGTGTCTGTATGTATCTCGTGTCGGACTCTGGGCTCTCTAGTTTCCTGCCAGTGGAGTTGTCTGTGTGGCTGGAAGTAACCTCCTTATTTGTTAGGCATTTCATGCCTGAATGACAGACAGTGGTTGATATACAACTTCTAACAACTTTAGATTTATAATTTTTCCCACTTATGGTGGCTGGCTTCAGGTGTAAGGAGAGTGTGTTTGAGTGTGTGAGTGTGTGAGTGTGTGTGTGTGTGTGTGTTGTTTTTGAGTTGAGAGTATTTTATAGAGCCTCTGTGCACCTCAACAGTCCATCACAAACAGAGCAAATCAGCCAAACGAATTGTCTCCGTGACACAAACCCTTTTCAGAGATTTACATCGGACGGCTGGTGCTTAAATGCACAGGAGTCGTTGATGCCAAGAATTCAACAGCTTCCTGAAGTGCCTTCATCAAAATGAACACCTTGAATGTGCAAGGAAGAGAGAAGCATGCAAAATTGATTGAAAATTGGCCTTCAGGCACCGTACTCTTTCTGCCGCAATTTTTCTGTAATATGGTGGCATCATTTTGTTCTGAGCAAGTTATGTGTTCTTAAATGCCAAACGCGCGCGCGCACACACACACACACACACACACACACACAAAGTATTTGCACGTACAGGGCCTCTGTTCACAACAAGGCAATGTAATTACTCTAAAGCGATGGAGAACGGCGCGGCTCTTTTAAAAATGACAGCGGAGCCCATATTTGAAATGCTGCATACATACAGACCAACTAATGCCTTCAGCGAGGGTCTGATTTTCTGAGGCGAGAGCCTCCATTCCCCCCATTCGCAGGCTGCATCTAAATGTGTGCGTGCGCCATCCCAATCCTTAAATGTGACCTTTCAAAATGAGACCCATCTAAAGTCATAGATCTTCCCCGGCACAGCGTAATGCCTTTACTCATACAGCAATTTAAGGGCGCTGGTTGAAGGTAATGGGCTTTGGAGTGAGGGGGGCGGGGGCATTACACTGCGCCTTCCCCAGATAAAAACGACTCGTCTCCGCAGCGGGGGCCGCGCACGGAATGGGATTTCTGCTGCCACGCCGCCGCCGCCACCGCCACTGTCACCCGCCGCCGCCAAACCCATGCAGCCCTGACAGGCAGAGCGAAGACTAAGCAATGATTTCATTTTACCTCTGTCTTGGGCGGCCACGGAGAAGGAATGGGGGGTAGAGAGAAAGAGAGAGAGAGCGAAGGAGAGAGAGAAAAGGAGAGAGAGAGAGAAAATGAAACCGTGCGAGATACAATTCAAAAGCCTTTCCATTACCACCCACTACTGCAGGCAGCCTCTCTGTCACCCGCTTCATGTTTAATCCGCATTCGTCCTGCACTCTCAGGCCCAACACCCTTACAGTACTCACACACACACACACACACACACACACACACACACACACACACACACACACACACACACACACACACACACACACACACACACACACACACAAGCATCCTTATACAACTAAACATTGCCCCCTCCCTCTCTCCCTCTCTCCCTCTCACACAGACACACACACACATGCCCGTACATCTAATCACATTGCCCTCTCTCACACACACACCCATACATCTAATCACTTTGCCCTCTCTCTCTCACACACACACACACATCCCCATACATTTAATCACATCTCTCTCTCTCACACACACACACACACACACACACACACACACACAAAGTTAGTTCGTCCATTTTTATTTTAGGTCAGAGGCCTATTTAAAGGCTATAGGCCGAGCAGGCTGGAATGTGCTTTATGTGGTGTTTAGCGGCCCGTCTCTCAGCACTTGCCAGTGAAAGGAGAAAGTTAAGAGTGTCGCTGGGCTGGCAGGGAGACTCATTTAAGGAGCACTGGCTTCGCTCCCAATTCCCATCCGCTCCTCTTCCAGGTAATAACATCAAAGACCAGAGCCAGCCACCGCTCTCTCTACCCTCTCTCATTCTCTCTCTCTCTCTGTGCTAATAACCAGACCTGAACAAAACAAAGTATACCCCGGAGACCACACACACACACACACACACACACACACACACACACACACACATAGACATACACACACACACAGACACACACACACAGATACACTCACGCGCACAAACACTCACACAAAAATGCATACGCACAGAGAGACACACGCACAAATACATACATACACTCTTTCACACAAGCATACACATACACATACACACACACACACACACACACACACACACACACACACACACACACACACACACACACAAACACATTCACTCCCTTCGCCTCGGTGCCCTGAATGCGCATCACTGATAGAGACAAAATTGGACGGCTCTCTAATTTGGCTGCTGTGCCAGTGACAATATGAGGGTTTCATCATTTGGAGGCGAGCGTGCCGAGGTACAAACAAACTCAGCAGACGGGCAGGAGGGAGCAGGAGTGCAGCAGAAACAGGGCTTCAATCTCCTGAGAAAGCCAATCAGCAAGGCCTCACTGTGGCGGAGAGAGAGGGAGAGATGAGGAGAGAGAGAGGGAGGATGAGAGATAGAGAGATGGGAGAGAGAGAGGAAAGATAGAGAGGGAGGGAGAAAGATGGGAGAG
>NW_024880655.1:0-5000 GCF_900700415.2 Clupea harengus
ACATATGTATGTACAGTATGTATGTATGTACTGTATGTATGTATGTATGTATGTATGTATATATGTATGTATGTGTGTACAGTATGTATGAATATATATAAAGAGAGAGAGAGAGAGAGAGAGAGAGGGAGAGAGAGAGAATGAAAGACAGAGAGAGAGATCTACCGATGAAAACAACAACTGAGAGACAACTCACAGTCCATCCTCCCTCCTCCTTGGTGTCCTGACAGCCCATATCACAGTAAACCTGAACAGCAGAGCTAACGCCATCAGGATAGATGGTGTAAACCCCACTGACTCTGCTGCCACTTGAGAGCAGGTCTGCACAGTCAGTAGGATACTGGAGGGAACACTGCCCCAGCCAGGGCAGGAGGAGAACTACAACACACTGAATCTGGACAGAGAAAGAATGGAAGACAGACAGATAGTTAGAAAGGAGGGAGGGAAAGAGGGAAGGCAAAGACAAATTAAATTGACCATTTTAACGTAAATAATATAAAATATAAAAATTTTTATTTTTAGTCTTACCATCATTGTTTGAAATGATGAATGAAATCCCCGCTCTGAGAGGCCAGAAATACTCGAGAAGATCACCGGAATCCTAGAATCGTCGGATAAAGAATTACTAAATCAAAACACTTACTGTTCTGCTCTCTTTTTCTCAAACACACACACACACACACACACAAATGCACGCACACACACACACACACACACACACACACACACACACACACACACACACACACACACACACACACACACACAGGTCCAAGTTTGGCTGCTCCATAGTACACAGGTATTCCTGTCTATGTGCAATGTTGTCAATCTGTCTGCCTTTACTTCTGAAAGTAATATGAATTATGTGCAGATAAGATAATAAGAAGTGTCCTTCCAGGACAAAATCGACAAAATCTGAACACTGTCTACAAGTGATACCTTCATGTGTTTTTCATACACGTTCACGTTCACGTTCATGTTCACATTCATGCTCATGTTCGTCTTTTTAAAGTCTTAATACTGCTCTCTCGTGATTCTATCAAATCAGTATCATATCGTCCTATACCTCTACAAAGTAAACTCAACAGCTTTCATATCTAAGGTTAAAAGTAAATGAACAGTCTAAAGGAGCCAAACACCTTTTACAGTCACAACAGGTCAAAACACACGTACCGTTTGAGTGAAGTTGCTCTCACACTTGATGCAGACGACTGCCAGATCCTGCCAAATCACTGCCAGATATACTGGTGTCCCGGTCCATGCGAATGAAGGCGTCAATCATAGAAGAAGTCCATCCCTCCTTATGTAATCTGGGTTCGAGAACAGGTAGGGTGACTTCTCTCCCCTACACTCATAAAATCCACTGACTTCAATGAACTTTGAGAGTTATCACCTAACAAAGGTGAATAACTGTTTAGATTAAGTGTATATATGGCACATGCGCGTGAACACACACACACACACATTCGCAAGCACACGTACACACACATTTGCAATCACGCACACACACACACACACACACACACAAACACACACACACACACCTTATCTAATACTGTCATAGAATATCTAGCAAATAAAACTTTACCAGTACAGTAACAGCGATAACGAATAGTTGCATTTACATCTTGCATTACCATTAATGTAACCCCTATCCACCCCAGTGAAACACAGGCCTGTTTGCAGTGTTGTCGGTGCAGTGTGTGTTGTGTCTGAGGATATACTTGTCTGATATGTCTGTTGCTTTTTGAAGCCAATACTTGTATGGATGTATCGTGTTGTTCTGTGAGTTTGTGTGTGTGTTACTACATCACACCTTACAAAAACCTGGTTGAACAAGTTCACCTTTTCTAAGCTACAGAGATGGGTGAAGCACTAATGTACGGGGCACCCCAGAGATGGGTGAAGCACTAGTGTGTGAGGCACCCATGAACAGTGTTTGAGCACCCCAGAGATGGGTGAAACACTAGTGTGTGCACCCAGAGATGGTGAAGCTAGTGTGTGAGCACAGAGATGGGTGAAGCACTAGTGTAGTGGGAGGGAGAGTTTCTAGTCCTTGACTCAGCTTTGCTCACCCGTTCAGTGACTGTGACCGACCTGGAGACTTTCAGGGTTAAATGTGTGACTCAACGCCACCGCATTGAAGATGTTTAGAATAACTGTAAAGATGGCCCAACCATAAGCAAACACAGACACAGACATGCACACACACACACACACCACACACACGCACACACACACACAGAGAGACATTCATAAGCACACGCACACACACACATACACACAGACACTCAGACATTCGCAAGCACACACACATACACACAGACACTCACACAATCGCAAGCACACACACATACACACAGACACTCAGACATTCGCAAGCACACACACATACACTCAGACATTCGCAAGCAGGGCCGGCTCTAGCCCTTTGGTTGCCCTAGGCGAGATTGAGTTTTGCGCCTGAGAACAGGTTCGAGAACAGGTAGGGTGACTTCTCTCCCCTACACTCATAAAATCCACTGACTTCAATGAACTTTGAGAGTTATCACCTAACAAAGGTGAATAACTGTTTAGATTAAGTGTATATATGGCACATGCGCGTGAACACACACACACACACACATTCGCAAGCACACGTACACACACATTTGCAATCACGCACACACACACACACACACACACACACACACACACACACACACACACACACACACACACACCTTATCTAATACTGTCATAGAATATCTAGCAAATAAAACTTTACCAGTACAGTAACAGCGATAACGAATAGTTGCATTTACATCTTGCATTACCATTCATTTAGACCCATCCACCCCAGTGAAACACAGGCCTGTTTGCAGTGTTGTCGGTGCAGTGTGTGTTGTGTCTGAGGATATACTTGTCTGATATGTCTGTTGCTTTTTGAAGCCAATACTTGTATGGATGTATCGTGTTGTTCTGTGAGTTTGTGTGTGTGTTACTACATCACACCTTACAAAAACCTGGTTGAACAAGTTCACCTTTTCTAAGCTACAGAGATGGGTGAAGCACTAATGTACGGGGCACCCCAGAGATGGGTGAAGCACTAGTGTGTGAGGCACCCCAGAGAAGGGTGAAGCACTAGTGTTTGAGGCACCCCAGAGATGGGTGAAACACTAGTGTGTGAGGCACCCCAGAGATGGGTGAAGCACTAGTGTGTGAGGCACCCCAGAGATGGGTGAAGCACTAGTGTACAGTGGGAGGGAGAGTTTCTAGTCCTTGACTCAGCTTTGCTCACACCGTGTTCAGTGACTGTGACCGACCTGGAGACTTTCAGGGTTAAATGTGTGACTCAACGCCCACAGCATTGAACATGTTTAGAATAACTGTAATCATGGCACATACATGCACACACACATGCACACACACACACACACACACACACACACACACACACACACTCAGACATTCGCAAGCACATGCACACACACACACACACACACACACAGACACTCAGACATTCGCAAGCACATGCACACACGCACACACACACACACACTCATACATTCACAAGCACAAGCACATGCACACGCACACACACACACACACACACACACACACACACACACACACACACACACACACACATTCGCAAGCACATGCACACACACACACACACACATGCACACACACACACACACACACACACACACACACTCATACATTCGCAAGCACATGCACACACACACACATACAGTGCCCTCCAGAATTATTGGCACCCTTTAGTAACAATTAGCAAAACGAGATGCGAAAAAAATGTCTGTATTGTTTAGCCAGATGATCTTTCTTTCAAAATATTCACAAAACTCTAACCCTTAATTGAAGTAACATAATTGAAGGAAACAATACATTCTTATCATGAAACAAATATATTTCTCAAAAATGCCACAATTATTGGCACCCCTTAATTTAATATTTTGTGCAGCCTCCCTTTTCCAAGATAACAGCTCTGAGACTTCTTCTATAACGCCTGGAGGTTGGTGAACACATGGCCAATACTTCTATGGATGAATTGTGTTGTTCTGTGAGTTTGTGTGTGCGTGTTTGTGTGTGTGTGTGTGTGTGTGTAGCATTTTGTTGTAAATACTGAAGTAGCTGGCACAGTTTCAAGTCTTCTCTCCCTTTCCGCATATTGAAGTTTTTTACAGAAATGTTTGTCATCTTGCCAACTATTCTTGCAAACTGAAAAGGAAGAAGTGCACAAATGTTTGTCATTTCGCCAACTAGGTAACAACTCACAAAAACTTGGTTGAACAAGTTCTTCTTTTTTCAGCTACAGTTCCGCATTTCACTGTGATGGAGTGACGGGTCTCACTGATTGCTATGCACTTGGTGTCAGAAGGGTGTGTGTGTGTGTGTGTCTGTGTGTGTCTGTGTGTGTGTGTGTGTGTGTGTGTGTGTGTGTGTGTGTGTGTGTGTGTGTGTGTGTGGAGGGGCATTGGAGGGTGGAGCATTTTACTCTAAATACTGAAACAGCTGCCACAGTTTCAAGTCTTCTCTTCCTTCCCGCAAACTGAAATTGTTTTACAGAAATGTTTGTCATCTTGCCAACTGCATCACAGCTTAAAAAAACCTGGTTGAACAAGTTCACCTTTTCTAAGCTACAGAGATGGGTGAAGCACTAGTGTGTGAGGCACCCCAGAGATGGGTAACAGTAGTGTGTGAGGCACCCCAGAGATGGGTGAAGCACTAGTGTATAGTGGGAGGGAGAGTTTCTAGTCCTTGACTCAGCTTTGCTCACCCCGTGTTCAGTGACTGTGACCGACCTGGAGACTTTCAGGGTTAAATGTCTGACTCAACGCCCACCGCATTGAAGATGTTTAGAATAACTGTAAAGATGGCCCAACCATAAGCAAACACAGACACAGACATGCACACACACACACACACACACACACGCACACACACACACAGAGAGACATTCATAAGCACACGCACACGCACACACACATACACAC
>NW_024880655.1:10000-12500 GCF_900700415.2 Clupea harengus
CACTAGTGTGTGAGGCACCCCAGAGATGGGTAACAGTAGTGTGTGAGGCACCCCAGAGATGGGTGAAGCACTAGTGTATAGTGGGAGGGAGAGTTTCTAGTCCTTGACTCAGCTTTGCTCACCCCGTGTTCAGTGACTGTGACCGACCTGGAGACTTTCAGGGTTAAATGTCTGACTCAACGCCCACCGCATTGAAGATGTTTAGAATAACTGTAAAGATGGCCCAAGCATAAGCAAACACAGACACAGACATGCACACACACACACACACACACACACGCACACACACACACAGAGAGACATTCATAAGCACACGCACACACACATACACACAGACACTCAGACATTCGCAAGCACACACACACATACACACAGACACTCACACAATCGCAAGCACACACACACATACACACAGACACTCAGACATTCGCAAGCACACACACACATACACTCAGACATTCGCAAGCAGGGCCGGCTCTAGCCCTTTGGTTGCCCTAGGCGAGATTGAGTTTTGCGCCCCCCCCCCCCCACACACAATACTTAACATCACTGAAGAGACATATATTAACTTAACCGCTTTACTTTGCATAGCAGTTTTTTCACCTACTTATAATTCTACTATTCTACATTGCAGTTCAACAATAAATGGTGCATGGACAAAAAACACCGGAATAGTTTCAGAACATTTTCTTTTTTATTATTTAAAATAATGTATTACACACTCAAAGTTAGGACTAAATCAACTCCATAAACTGTGCAAAACCATAAACTGTGCAAAACACTCTTAAGCACCTGTAAGAAAATTATGACCCTCTATACCCTAACTATACCCTCTACAAACAAAAGAGCTTTTATGGATACTGTACGTACCACTACAAAATATCTCAAATACTTCACTAATTCTTCCAGTCATTTAGGCCACTACTAATGAGGTGGTCATTTTTCTGTGAAAATAGCTTGCAGCAGAAGCAATACAGAGTATTGTTTTTCCTTAAATATATACAAGCCAGCTTCTCTTGATTTTCTCCCCATTTACTAATTTCCTGTAGAAGTGGTTGTGGTGGCAGCTTCTCCCATCATCTCTTTTTTGGAAATGTAAAGTCTGGACTGGTCTGGTCCTCTGCAAACTAACTAACTATCCTTACCGGATCACAGAGGGCTGGCCAGTCAGCAGGATCTATAGGTTCTCCCTGGATATCAGGAATTGCGGAGGGTGAGGTGTCTGCAGCCGGCCTGCTAGTGTAGTTTCACTGGTGCCCTGAGTGCTTGATGTGGTCCTGGATGTCCCTTCACCTTCACCTGTATTCAAGCATATTGTATAGCCAGACAAGCAGTGTTTAATATAATAAGTGAAATGATCATGAATGTGGTTGAACTTCTTTAAGAAAACAAGCTATTGTATTTAATACATGCTAACATGTTTCTATTGTACTTTAAAGTATGGATGTGGCTTGAATAAATACTATTAAATAGACTCACCTGATGCAGCCGGTGTGTTCCTGGCCTGTGTGTTACTGGCCCCTTGAGAACTACTGGATGTCCCTTCTCCTGCAGCTGTATTTAAACACAGAATTCATCCATGCTGTTCATTACACAATTGCATTTGGTCATTTCTATCATCCTACCACATAGTTGCATTAATACATTTTATCTGACCATGTAACTTGTAGTAGATACATTACAATTACTGCCACCACTGCTACAAGGCTAAATAATACTAGGCTACTGATTACAATTAGTAGTATTAATGTGATGTGATTATGAAAGTAATAATTGCTAATAATAATAATAACAATAACAAAAACAGCAACAATAGTACTAGGTGCCGGCCTCTGCAAAAATGGCCTGAGTGCATCTGGCCAATTTAAAACAAAAATAAAAATGAGAACAAAACAAAACAAAAAACATATATATTTTAGTATATTCCTGGGAAGGAACTGTACAGAAGGGTGAACACCACTATCCCCAAAATGGTTACTGTGTGTATGCACCTGCTAGTTGTGAATTCACTAAACAGAACTTATGCCATTTATAATGAATGTAGACAGCAACTGTAGTTTTCATAACTAGCATACGTTATCCAGATACTGGTCTTTTGACATTTACATCCATGTAGGTTATCAGTGAAGTTACTTTTGCTAGTAATAGCCTACGTAGCAAATTAGCAAAGTAACAGTCGCTAGCTAGCTATAGCTAGCCTAAGTGACAGCAATGAAACGTCCAATATTAGGTGATGCACAATACTACATTTATTTCGTTTGACACCTTAATGGCTGAGATGAGAAGACTTACCTCTATACTTGGCTTTCTTTTCCTCTTCTTCCTTTCTTCGTTTTCGTCCCTGTGCTCCAGATGGTTTAGACCGCTTCATTTTTGCGAATGCCACGTAGCTAACACGCTCACCCCACCCTGGCTGTGTGCAGGAGCCCTTACGTAACTAACGTAATCCAACGTAACTTAACGCAACACCCCCCCCCCATTAGGAAATTATCGACAATAA
>NW_024880656.1:2500-15980 GCF_900700415.2 Clupea harengus
AATCGAGAAAAACTGTAACATTGGATTGGATTACAATACAGTACAGTAATGTGTCAGTGCTGATAGGACATAATCAGTTGTGAAAATGTATATGACTTACTTGCACCTAGTCATAGCATAACTGTTTGACTGTCGGAGTTTCTGACAAAAGGCACCCTGTACACCTGCTTTATTCTCAAGGTGTTCCGCCTTAGAACACAGTCCACTGTGGCTAGGCTCACTGTATTGATGTTTAGGAATATGTCTTGGTCATCAATGGTTGCACTTTGTATTTGTTTACGTAATTTTACAGATACAGTACAATGGAAAATACAAGAATACTATGCTCCTGATAAGGCATTCAAACTAGTGTTTTCCTGTCATAGTAGTGCTTCTTACCTATTCCCTCTTCTGAATGTCCAGAGAATGGATGCAACTGAGAAGCGGCTTATATTTGGTTGAACCCTCTGGCCAGCCTCCTGCATGGTCAAACCATGGTTGACCATATGGTTGACCACAGTGGCCCAAATCTCATCAGAGATAATGGCTCTCCTTCTTGCTCTTTCTCTTCATCCTCTTCCTCCTCCTCCTCCCCCTCCTCTTACTCTCACTCCTCTGCCTTTCTGATCACCTCTCACTTCAATGTTGCCATCAATTGTTCTCCAAACCAGGAGCTAACCTGTGGCCATCATATTGCTAAAGCTTTGATTTCAAATTGCACAACAGCCTTTGAAATGGAAGTTTTGCCAATTGAATAGCAGTGTGTTCTGTCTGAACACAAGGAGGTTTTGGCATTGATGAAGTGTGCAAAGTAGAGAGGATGGTGTTTAGTGTTTTGAAGAAAGTGTGGTTAACAATTGAAATTTGTGTCTAAAGCACATAATTGTGCTTATAGTTTAGCAGAATTGGTTTAGGGAGTTGGCACATGAGTTACAGGTTGTGGTCATTGTGCCATAAGTTCCAGTTTTTGAATGTAATCAATCGAGAAAAAACTGTAATCCACAGCAGTCTGAAGTTGTGTCTACACCTTAAAACTCGGCACTTCAATACATATCCTCTCTGACACGGAATCTCAAATATGCTTTCAAACTGATACGTGATATTTGTTCCAGAGATTTCCGTTCCAATTCAGTGAAACCAGAAATGACCCACACATTTTGTTTTCCATTTCCTTATGTACTTACTGGCTGGACACTTATTCCAACCATGGCTTCCTCTGAACTAACATTAAGATATGAACGTCATTGGGCACTCAGATAAGTGCAGTGTGTGTGTGTGTGTGTGTGTGTGTGTGTGTGTGCGCTAACTCGTCTGTCTAAGCGCTATCTGTCACAGGTCTTCCGTCTCTTGTCTGGCTATCTGTGTCCTGAGTTTCACTCTGTGTCAGCAGGGGAAGTGGGGTGGGCGGGTGGGTGTGAACTGGCTGCTGTTTTAACCATCGCATGATAACCCTCATAAGAACGAGTTTAATAACCAGCTTAACGCTTCACTGATGTCCATTGTGAGTTTAATAACCAGCCTAACGCTTCACTGATGTCCATTATGAGTTTAATAACCTGCCTAACACTTCACTGATGTCCATACGCAATGACAGTGAAGTTATCACCTTAACTTACCCATTCCTACAAAATAACTATGTGAAGTCCTCACTTTTTGTATGTACTCGAGAGAAAGATACAGTGAGACACAGAAAGAGAGAGCGAGACAGATGACAGTTATACAGAGAGAGAGAGAGAGAGAGAGAGAGCCAGAGAGAGAGAGAGAGAGTTGACAGTCTGTATCGGTCAAACCGTGGCGCAGGAAGCTTCAGTTAAACTAAACCACAAATCTCATCACATCTCACACAGCTCAACACTGACAGAGAGACAGAATGAGAGAGAGAGAGTGCTTAGAGTTATGTGGTCACATAATGAGCCAGACATTGCATTCTATGTCTACATGTAATCTACATCAAGCCAACACTGCCAAATCAAAGCAAAGTGTTGTGTCTGGTGTTCTGGTGCAACATTCCTGCTGCAAAACAGCGACATAATTAAGACCTTTGTCAGGTTTTTAATGGCACACACGACACACTGGAACACACACGTGCATATATGGAGGCGACACAGGACACACACACACACACACACGCAGGTAAGCCTGAGATCGCGGTGAATTTAGTTTCTGCTTTTTTCCCATCCTGGACTGTCCTTCCTCAAGGACCCCCCAGGAGCAGTGGGCAGCTTGTAGCGCCCGGGGACCAAGTGAAGTGAACTGTCCATCTTTGGTCAGGGATGGACATGTGTTCTGTTATTTTGCATGTTTTTTCTGTTGGGGTTCTTACTGGAGGAAACCCCTTGTGAACACGGGGAGAACATGCAAACTCCACACAGAAAGGCCTCCAGACATGAAAGTCCTCTTGTATGCATTTAGAGGAAAGACAACCTCTTAGGGTTTTGCAAGTTTTTGCTGTTCTATTGTAAAGCACATCATTATGGTTGACACAAACAAACACTCTAAATGACTGTGTATCCTAAGAATAAAGTCATATGAAAATGATCAATCAATCAATCAATCAATTCAATTTTATATAGCGCTTCTCTATATACCCGAAGTCGCTTTACAGAGTCCAGAGTCCAGTAGTCATACACACACAGTCATACCGGTGGTGGTAAGCTACCTCAGTAGCCACAGCTGCCCTGGGGCAGACTGACAGAAGCGTGGCTGCCAATCAGCGCCAACGGCCCCTCCGACCACCACCAACATTCATTCATATTCAAAATGATGGTATGTTCTTAGTTCCTTGAGATGGTAGCTTCAAAGCCCCGCCTGATCTCTTCATTCAAGCTTTTTCCTCTGTCTGTCAGTGCCATTTTATCTGGCCTCTCTTGAAGAATCTGGCAGCAGCAGCCGGGGAGGGAGGAGTGCCGAGGCATTTTTACAGGCGAACCGAGCGCAACCTCCGTGCTACTAGCCGGCATACCACGGCCTCTAATGAAACACCCTTTAAGCCGTCTTGAGTCCCAGCGGTTATGGTTAGTGACATCACTCCCGCGAAGGCTTTGATGGCGGTGTGTTTACAGACTGAGGCAGCGAGTGATTAAAGTTTCCTTGTCAGAGGTTTCGCGCTGGCTGCTGTCGCCATTTGACACTTCAAACGGAGCCGTCCGTGCGAGCAGGACGCAATGCCACGGAGGTAGTGGCCTGGCATCTGAGTCGATCTGACGACGCACATCTTTGTCGATGAACGATCGGCTTGTTTGTTCTCTCTGGCGGGCAACTGCCTCGTATCTTGTCTCGGAACCTGACCTTTTCCTGCTCATTTAATAAGGGTAAATTAGACCGTTTTTCCTCCAATTTATTGGTCTAACGAGCAAAGACGCTTAATAGCGGGACAAATATCATGATCTGTTTAGGGCAGCCCTTTCAAGTGGTTCTCCTCGCCCTCATTTCAGCTTTTGTTCTCCTACGACAGAACATAAACATGGGAATATAAACCTGGGTAATGGGTGATGTCACGAAAGTCTCACGCTCAAGCCCGGCTTTACCAGACATATATACAAAAACAGCCTCTGCTGCTGGCCCATGCTCACAAAGGGCACGCACACACACACACACACACACACACACACACACACACACACACACACACACACACACACACTCACAAACACACACACACACACACACACACACACACACACACATATACACACACACACACACACACACACACACACACACACACACACAGACACACACATACACATACAGGCACATGCACGTGCACACACATGCACACACACAAACATTCACACATAACAAAATCACAAACACACACACACACACTCTTACTGTCTCTGTTATCTGAAAAATGGCATAAACTTTAACAACTCTTACCAGTAAGGTGGATGAGTATGAGTTTGATGGAGGTCTTCATCTCAAAAAGAGGAATCTTCTTCATTGATTTAATCCACAGAAGTCTCAAGTTGTGTTTCTCTACACCTTAACACTCGGCACGTCAATACATATCCTCTCTGACACGGAATCTCAAATATGCTTTCAAACTGATACGTGATATTTGTTCCAGAGATTTCCGTTCCAATTCAGTGAAACCAGACACAAAGACAGACACATAGACAGAGAGAGACACAAACACAGACACACACACAGATACAGACACACATACACACGCTGCATAAGGATGTTTGGTCAGGCGTTATGTGAGGATAAGGCCCACCCTTCCTGAGTGAACACTTCACGTCAGATTGTGGCTTAGAGGCTAGTGGTGAGGGTTGGGAGTGTTCACATGTTCCACGCCCTCACATGAAGTGTCAGCTCAAGGTCAGAGGTCACTTTGGCACTTCAGGATGAGACTGAGAGAAATAAAAAACAGTTCAAATTGTAGGTCCTGAGTCTTAAACGAAGGTGGAATGATCTCCTGACACTCAGTTGTGAAATAAAGAACACATTTCACTCAGTGGTGACACACAATAAGGAAGTGACTCTTAGTTCTATGGTTTACCTTTCTAGTGTTTGACAACAGACATGGGTTAATGTACAGTATGTAATGTATATTTGATGAGTGTTACACCCTGTATGGTGGTCAGATATCCAACATTTAGCATCATCACAGTCTACTTTCATCTAGTGGCCAGAGTTAGAAAGTGCACCTTGTCACCTAATTTTAATCCAAGCTAATGTTGTTACATTCTATATCCAGTAGAGGGCTCCCTCTGTCTGTTCCTCTACTCCCCAAACACACTTCATCCTCTCACACTCTCTTTGTTTCTGTTGGTGAGTTAGTGTGTGAGGGCAGGTACTGAGGAAACTCTAAGGGGAAATTAATCATCTCTTTTTTTGTCTGCAGATACTGTATGTATGACAATGGATATTAATACCAGTTGTTGAAGGACGCTCTTAATAGTCAAAATACCAATTCATGTCACTTCACCAAATGCATACCATCATACCGTCACCAGGCTTTGTCACACAGAAATATGAAAATATGGATGGAGGAGACCAGATTCAACCAACTACTGACTTTATTTACCATATGCAAAATATTCTACAGTTAAACACAGTGACTGAAAAGTCCATCGGGGCCTTAAATCTCTTCAGTTAATTTGTTGACTGAGGACGGGGGAGGGGTTGCCTGTGGAGACATGAAATGTGATTCTAATGGTGTCATTACCCTTCACATCCAGCAGAGGGCACTCTTTACTATGCAGGCCAGTGGAGGCTCTGTTTGGTTCCCTTGTGTTACTCCTCAGAGGGCTAAGGTCTTGCATGCATGGACTTCTGTGCACAAGACGTCCTTTAAGGGATACTGTATACCAATGCATTCCCAGCTGAAAAGAAAAGAAGTCATTCTTCTGAGGCATTTTTTATTACCCCATGTGTCTCATTTCCCAAATGAATAAACTACACATTCCATGATTTCAGGGAATTTCTTTTCATTTGTTTTCATAGCCATTTGACGTAATTCATTAGTGTTTGTTTTGTCATATTTTACTAAATGTTACCATAGCTCTGTGTCTGCCTAACATTGTCAAAGTGTTTGTGTTTAATTATATTCACTGCCCGTGAGAAACAAGTTCACAATTTACATGTGTGGACAGCTGCCCATGAGAAACGAGGTCATACTCTACATGTGTGGTCAACTGCCCATGAGAAAAGAGGTCACACTCTACATGTGTGCGTGGTCAGGTACCCATGGGAGGAGTTGACCCTCTTTATCTGTGGTCTGTGGTTGGGGGAGCTGACAGTGGAGGAACTGTTGATTCTGCTTGTGCTTAGTGAAGTTATAGTGCAGTCAAGGATTAGAAAGAACAGAAATAAACTGTATAATGGAACGCATGTACAATAGTTCAAATCATACAGATATATTTTTCTGTCATGAATGTCTATGTTAATGGCAAATTCTCAGAGAACATGGTGTGTGTGTGTGTGTGTGTGTGTGTGTGTGTGTGTGTGTGTGTTTTAATCCCACACTGAATCAACCAATTAATCAATTAATACAAATTGCCATATGAATGCATGACAAACCCTCCCCAATCCTTCCTAAGAGTTTATGCTTAAGAGGTTCTGTACAGTGCTAACAGAAACCAGAAGTACACAAAAAAGACGTCATGACATCAGCATGTAAAGCCGAGCTATTTGTTCCTGTATTTCAGTCAACCACGAGAGCTGTTTCTATTAACGCTCAGAGCAGCTAGTGTTGCTCCTTCACTGACTGAACTCAGCACTCAGCACGGTAAGACTCTCATGACGAGGTCTACAATGATCATTGTTTAAAATGTGTGCATGTTCACCAGTAACTTCAACAACTCTACTCTTGACTTTTGTACTCTCCCACTGGAGACGTATAACACATGTCTTTCCTGTGAACAAGCTGCCATGTATGTCTCCTCTATGCCCTCAGACGGTTAGCAGACTTCTGTGTGGAGGTCACGGTAGCGATGATGACACCCTTCCCTTCTCCCTGTGTGGCTCTGTTACTCATCTTAGTCATCGTCCAAGGTAAGGAGTTTTAGTTTATAGTGTCAGTAATAGGAAGTGTTTGCCTGGATTGTATGCTTGAAACATAACTGGTTCATCTGATAGAGTAAAGGAATCATTGCCTCAGTAATATACTATGCGATGGCATTACCCATGCATGACTTCAGGAAAGGCGAGATATCATGTTGCGATATGATAAAGTCTCAGAATCTACTTATTCCAGTCCATACTGTAACACTGAAACCCCTCCACATAGACCCGACCACAGCTTGGTGGCTCGTCTTTTTAATTTTTTATGTCTCGCTTTACGTTAAAGGCACAATATGTAACACTGACAGCAAGCGTTTAAAATGGGACCACACAGCCCAAAACACAAACAGATATTCCAAATCATTATCATTTCATGAATTACTGCAGTAAATACATTACATTCTGGTCCTTTAAATGTAACTTTTAACACAGCTGGGGTTTAACACAAATGGGTTTTGGCTTGCAGATGTCCTTAGTAACAGTAGTGAGAGAGACTGGGTGACTGTTCCTCATGTGAGAATCTGTGCTGTGACTGAATCACCAGGAAAGCTGCTATTGTTGATGTTATTTGCATTTCAGGTGCCGACGATGAGAGGGGACTGGGAGGTGACTATGACTCATAAGAGCATCTGTGCTGTGACTGGATCATCAGTGGTCATGCCCTGCTCCTTCACTCATCCTCCTGATCTCAAAGTCACTAAAGTCTACTGGCTGATTGACCCTAAGGAAGGAAAGGAAGCCTCTGACCTCAATTCAACCACATCTTACAAAGATCGTGTGCAGTACTTCTGGAACAATGACAACAACTGCTCAATGAAACTGAGCAATGTGAAAAAGACAGACAAAGCAAAGTATCATGCAAGGATTGAGACAAATGAAAAAAAAGGAAAATGGCAAAGCAAATCTGCAGTTCAGTTGTCAGTCACAGGTAAATTTTGTTATTATCCAGCATGACACAATTTTAGTAATTTGCATTCAGCAACACAGCTATTATCCATTTCTATCTTTTGCATGTCTCTCATATTATTTGTTGAGACAAATTAGATATTTTTTTTCATATTTCATCATTTCTCCATCACTCATAGATCTCACAGTCAGGATCCCTAAACCAGTCCTTGAGGGAAATGAGGTGACATTGTCCTGTACGGCCACCTGCAGTAATGAAGAAACTCCTCATGTGATATGGAGGAAGGATGGACAAGAGTTACCCGGTGAACAAACAACCAACCATCAACTCAAGCTCATGGATGTCAGTCCTGACGATGAAGGCAACTATTCTTGTGCATTAAAAGACCACGGTGAACATCCATCTAAACCAGTGAAGCTCAATGTCATGTGTAAGTATGAACAAACACACGCATCAGTCACTCTCCCATAGTGCATTGCTCCCTTTAATCCCTTGAATTCCCTCCCTCCCATTAATCCAACAAATAGTCATATTGCTCACAATGTGGTTTTGTTGTTGTTATTGTTTATTGTTGCTGTTCCTCTTTGTCCAGTCTCTCCCAAGAACATTGCACTTTCTGTCAGGCCAACTGTTATACTCATGGGAGGTTCAGTGAATCTGACCTGCAGCAGTGACGCCAAACCACCAGTTGAGAACTACACCTGGTTTAAGGTGGGTGAGTCCACTCCAGTAGGATCAGGACAGCAGCACAGCATCACTGACATCAGATCTGAGGATGGAGGACAGTACTACTGTGAGGCCAGGAATGAACATGGAGCTGACAACTCCTCAGCTGTGTCCATCACAGTTGCAGATCTGGGTAACTCTCTTTTATATCTGTCTGTCACATATACATCTTTCTCTCTTTCTCTCCCTCTCTGTCTCTCCCTGATATGTTTATTTTTCAGTGTGTATTTCTGTGCCACACTAAATAGCACTGTTTTCCTGATCTGTTTGTCCCTCACAGGAGACCATAGTCCTGTAGTGTATTCAATAACAGGATTCTCAGTCTGTGGAGCTGCTGGTCTGTTCTGTGTTCTGGTCTGGATTAGGTCAGTACTGATCCAGACTGAGATACAAATCAGTTTCACTTTCACTTTTTCATTTCATTCATTAACGTCTCTTTCATTCATCACATTTTAACAGGTTCCACAAGAGTAATACAGGAGACAGCAAGAAAGAGGTGAGTTGTCAATGTATCTGAATTTTATTAGTGTACAAATAAATGATGAATTCTCATATTTTCTTAGTTTATAGAGTTCATTTGCCTGGTACCTCTGGCTTTATCTGTCTTCTTAGGATCATCTGTATTCCAGTATCAAACTCCAGAGCAGAGGAGGAGCAGGGGATGATGTTCAGTACTCCACCATCCAGCCCCACGGCTCCAGAGAGACTGCAGGAGGAGTAGGGAATGATGTTCAGTACTCCACCATCCAGCCCCATGGCTCCAGAGAGACTGCAGGCGCAGAGGATGATGTTCAGTACTCCACCATCCAGCCCCATGATGCTGGAGAGACTGCAGGAGCTCAGGGGGACGACGTCCAGTACTCCAGCATCCAGTTCAAAAAGGCCGGTGTTGAACATGGGTGAGTTTATGACCTTCAAAGAATAGAAACCTGGTAAAACAACACAATCACTTCTTTAAGTATGTATTATTGTTGGTTACTTTGGTTTGTAACTGTTCCATTATACATTAAAGTTCCCTACATAATTGAATGATAGATTGGGGAAAAGGGCTCTGCTGGTTCAGTAATTGAGTCTGGAAACATTCATGTCCAGAACGTTCTTACTGAAGTCTGGAAACATTGATGTCCAGACCGCTCTTAGTGAAGTCTGGAAACTGTAGACCACAGATGAACTCCACACAACATATCTTGTCCAGATCTCATAATTGTGAGATAAAAAGTAATACATATGAGATAGTAGGTCATAATTATGAGATAAGGACTTGTGCTTTAGTCATGCTGAGCTCTCTGTCACTGTACTGATGTCTTCCTGCAGTTCTCCTAACCAACCAGAGGGGGAGCTCTCTGTGATCTACAGCAGTGTGGAGACTAGAGCCTAGGGGAGCTCATCGAACCCAGCCAGTGGTCTGGGGGAAGAGCAGTGCAACACCAATTATTTACAGTTTTTAACTGAAAGTCAATTTTGAATTTCTTGTAATTCTTTGACTATGATGATGCTTTACTATACATGTTATTATCATGACTAATGAAAACATATACAGTAAATATTGTTTGTACTAACATTTCTACAAATTGTTCTCCACAATTTGGTAAATAAAATTCTGTTTGCTTTACTGTCTTGAGTGCTTTTTTTCACATAGTAAAGAGGATGACACTGTATTGCAATATTCATTCATTCAGCAGACGCCAAATGCATTGACACAGTCAGTGAATGAGCAACACTCTGACCATTAGTAGAATCAGTTCTAGTGGTTGACTGACATACAGGAACAAACAGCCCAGCTTTACATGCTGATGTCATGACGTCTTTTTTGTGGACTTCTGTTTTTTGTTTACGTCTTGCACAGTAGCAATGAACGGAAGCTTTTATGGATGAACTCTTGGGAAGGATTGGGAAGGATTTGCCATGCATTCATATGGTGGTATTGATGAAATGATTAATTGATTGAATGATTGTTTCAGTGTGGGATTCACACTCACACACACACACACACACAAACACGCACACACACACACACACACTCACAGAGTGACATTAACATAGACATACTTGACAGGAAAATATGTCTGTATGTTTTCAACTATTGCACATGCATTCCATCATATATGTCTGTCCTGTCCTGTCCTTGACTGCACTCTAACTTCACTAAGCACACGCAGAATCAGCAGTTCCTCCACTGTCAGCTCCCCCAACCACAGACTGCAGTTAAAGTGTGTGAACTCCTGTCATGGGTAGCTGACCTCTGCTGGATGTAAAGTATAATAACACCATTATGATCACATTTCAGCTCTCCACAGGGAACTCCTCCCCCATCCTCCCCCAACAAATTAACTAAAGAGACTTAAAGGCCCTGTTTACCCCTGATAGACTTTTCACTCACTGTGTTTAAATGTAGAATGTTTTGCATATTGTTATACAAATACAGTCATATTCAAACACAATAAGATTTAGTCGTGGATTAACGATGGATGAGTGTAAATAAATACATAGAAAAAACAAACTACTCTTATACTTATTTGTGAAGTCAAAAGGTTAATTCAAGCCAGCCAAAGCCCTTGTTGAGTGTAATTGAACTGTGGTAGCATGTCATGTCCAGTAGAAGGCTCTTATAACTGGACTGGTCAGCCCCCAAACCCTTCCGATCCTCCTCTGCTTTCCTGTCTGGGTCAGATCCCCTTCTCTTCTCTTCTCTTCTCTTCTCTTCCTCTCTCTCTCTTCAGACATTGGCTCAAAAGCTGAGTCAAGACCCTGTTGAGTTGGTCAGGCATTAAGTTCGGTCAATCATTCTTTGGTCAGTACTGATTTTGGGTCAGGTGTTTATTCTGGTCAGGCAGTTAGTCTGGTCAGACTTTGGTCAGATGTTAACGCAGTAGACTTTTCGAGCTAACGCTAGCAAGCTAACAGACTACAAGGCACAAGAACAGCCTGAACCCTGTGGTGTGGTGAGTTTTTTTGAGCTAGCACTAGCAAGCTAATGCTAGCAAGCTAACAGACTACAAGGCACAAGAACAGCCTGAACCCTGTGGTGTGGTGAGTTTTTTTGAGCTAGCACTAGCAAGCTAATGCTAGCAAGCTAACCAACTAACAGGCACAAGAATAGCCTGAACCCTGAGGTGTGGTGAGTTGGTCCTAATAGGTGAGGATGATCCTGGCAGAAAACCCTACGAAGATGTATGAAGAGATTTGGGTTTGCCAGGCAGTGTTTGATGTTCTGTCGCTGGTGCCAACAACTGGTCTGGTTGGACACTGTCAGAATCAGAATCAGAATCACGTTTATTGAACTGTAACTAGTTTTCCAGCAAATATCAGAGAGAATCTACTTTATATATCACTTCATGTTCACAGTGAGGGAAGTCTGGGAATGTGAGGGACTTTTTGTCCTCCTTAATCAGTCTGGTTCTACTCATTATTAATTATTTTGATGATTTTATGATTAATTTCATATATCTGCATGAAGGGTGGACTCAATTTATTTTTAACTGTGATTTACAGAGTTTACAGAGAAGCAAATGACTGACAGAAGAATTTCTAAAATGCAAAATAAAAAATAATAATTTCTAATTTCCTGTCCAAAATTTGTAATGCTGACCTACTGTGATGACATATTTGTTTGGTGAAATACATTGTCACACCGATAATAAACCTGACAGTCATGAACATCATATTGGTTTGTTTGCAAATCAGAGTCTTAAGCTTGAAATAGCTAATTGAAAAGCCCCAGTGAAGGTTCCTTTAGCTGCGATCTAAGTAAGTCCCAACACAAACCCCTGTGGCACATTACCCAATGGAGTCCGATGTCCCCTCTCGACAGTTTCATCCTGCTGTGCGTCAAATCATTTGTACATGTCAAGGTTACATACACAAGCACTACCATACATTTTGTGAGATCATGCCGCAAGCTCAGAAGTGAAAATGCCAAAATAATGTGCACTTCTCTATAAAGCAAAAGGAAATTAACTTCTTCACAAGTCTGATATACTGGTTATAATACAAAATTAAATGGTGAGCGTCCCTTTAGGCTTCATCGAAACATGCAACCACAGACACTGTGATCATTGAATGCTCAGTGGAAACATTCCCAGTTGTGATGTAACAATCCCAGTTGTGATGTAACAATCCCGGTGTAGATGATGTGTGTGTCTTCGGTGAGGAGATGATGTAGTCAGAGGACAAAAGGCACGGGTGCAGATCACGGTAGGTGCCATCTACCTTTAACAGGTCTGTAGAGAAATCAAAAACATACAGCAATTTCATGAAAACGCTAAAATAAGATATTTTTAGTTTGTATCTCTGTGTGTTGTATAGATCCTGATTCCTGATCTGAATTCCCATTTAATGCATTTTAACTCCATGATTAAAGACTGTAACGAATGCATAAAACTGAGTATTAGAAGTAACAATAACATGACATAATATAAGATAATATAACATCACAATTACATACCAATTAAGTAGCAATAACACAAAAATGATAATTAGTAAAAAATAAATTTAGTTTTGGATAGTACACACTGGCTAGGTGACCTATAAGCTATAAGTAGGGCATCAATGCTTACAGGCACACAGGATTGCTGTCTGCGGTCACACAGGGTGACCTTGCAATGGACGCTGAAGTCCCCATAAACCCCCTGGTAGAGCAGGAGGGGCATCTCCAAACGAGCCCGCGCCACTCTCCACCACCCCGAGCCTGCGCCACTCTCCACCACCCTGACTTTACTCTCCACAGCACACCTGAAACACACACGCACACATGCACACACACACACACACACACACACACGCACACATGCACACACACACACACACACGCACACACATACACACACACACACACACACACACGCACACACACACACACACACACACGCACACGCATACACACACACACACAGAGAGAGACACAAGCACACATTTGTATATGTTTGCATCATGTTTTCTCATTGAGTTAGAATGAAGTGAAGGAAACCGATGGGCCGTGTCGTCATTGGCGACGGGGCCTACGTGTATTTGCGTGAATTATTTCAATCTAAAATATTTCATTATGTTACATTGCATAATATTGCACTCCACGAGGATATACCTTGCAAGGGCACAGGCCCATTTTGTACAGTTAAAAAAAAATAGTAGCAAAAAAAACAAAGGCACGTTGTCTCCCTACCACTCCAGAAGATGTGTAGCTGTTCTCCATGATTGAATAGTGAGAAATCATGTAATTGCATGGGTACATTTTAATCAGTGACATTGTAGATTAATCATCGTCAACATTTGTCTTGCATAGTACAACAATTTAGGCTTGCAAACCTAATGTGGCTAAAGCTGCCTAACAATAGGCTACAGTAATATTAGCTACAGCATGTA
>NW_024880657.1:10000-15787 GCF_900700415.2 Clupea harengus
GTTATTCCGTTGGTATATTCAGTGTGTGCTGATTTGGACTTGAACTGCTGCAGAAGGCGAAGACACTGAGATCACAGCTTATTGAATGTCAATTAAAACATTTAAGTTAATGACACTATTAGTGCCTGGCTTCAGACTGGCATCTTTTCTCTAATGTTGTTTTTGGCTTGAAACGCTGTGATGTGATGTATAGCCCAACGGCAACACCTCTGTGTGTGTGTGTGTGTGTGTGTGTGTGTGTGTGTGTGAGGTCTGGGCTCACAACGCCTCAAAGAACACCAAAGGCTGTGTGGAGTTATGCAATGCGGTGCCCTAAAGCGTTCCGCTCGCAGTTAACCACGTGTGTATGTGTGTGTGTGTGTGTCTGTGAGTGTATGTGTGTGTGCGTTGTTGTTGTGTCATCCCCAGTTCAAATGAACCACAGAAGATCTGTAAACAAAAAACAGCAATCACACTAATAATACTAACACCAATGACTAACACTAACACTAATGATTAACATGATTAACCAATGATTATAATGTGTGTGTGTGTGTGTGTGTGTGTGTGTGTGTGTTTGGCAGGCCTCGGACCGTGAGATCGTGTGGGTCATGCGGATCACCATCTTCGTGTTCGGCGCCATGGCGACGGCCATGGCGTTGCTGACGGGGACGGTGTACGGCCTGTGGTACCTGAGCTCCGACCTGGTGTACGTGATCATCTTCCCGCAGCTGCTGAGCGTGCTGTTCGTGCGCGGCACCAACACCTACGGCTCCGTGGCGGGCTACGTGTGCGGCCTGCTGCTGCGCATCGGGGGCGGGGAGCCCTACCTCATGCTGCCCCCCTTCATCTACTACCCCTGGTGGCAGATGGTCGACGGCGCGGTGCACCAGAAGTTCCCCTTCAAGACGGTCTCCATGCTGGCCTCGCTGCTGGGCAACCTGGCGTTCTCCCACCTGGCCAAGTACCTGTTCGAGAGCGGCAAGCTGTCGGCCAAGTACGACGTGCTGGACGCCGTCATGTCCAAGGACAGCAGCGACTTCATGGACAAGACCACGCTGGTCAAACCGCAACATCATCGGCCTGTCGGAGCTGGCCCCGGTCAAGCCACGCCTCAGCGTCACGCTCGCCAACACCTTCGCCCGCAAAGAGACGCTGACCGAGGAGGACGAGTCCAGCCCTGACTCTCCTACCCACGAGGAGATTCAGTGACCACACACACACACACACACACACACACACACACACACACACACTCACACACGCTCGCCAACACCTTCGCCGCAAAGAGACGCTGACCGAGGAGGACGAGTCCAGCCCTGATCTCCTACCCACGAGGAGATTCAGTGGACCACACACACACACACACACACACACTCACACACTCACACACACTCACACAAACTCGCACACCCTCGTCACAGATGAACACCCAGCAGCCCACCGGCCATGACACATAGGAAGGAGGTGTGTGAGTCGGGGCTGTGACCCCTGACCCCTCATCATGTGACGCGGGCCGCAGTGTGACCCCTGAACCCCCTCATCATGTGTTCTCCATACGTGAACTGCTCTTCATAAGCTCTCGTAGGCAGTGCTGGAGATGATGGACTGATTTGGAGGTTTCGGGTTTGGATTTGCCTGTCAATCAGCTGTGCTGTGTTTGGTATGTACGAGCCCAGAATGACCTTCAGCTCAGGAAGTTCAGTTCAGCACTGATGGCTGCTGGGAAATGTAGTTCAGTATTTTTCAGTTTGTAGCTTTTAAGGTAAAGCAATAATGATATATACGCATAATCATAGAGTGGCCGACAGTGAAGCAGGAAGTGATGACTTGAAGCAGTGAAGCAGGAAGTGATGACTTGAAGCAGGAAGCAGGAAGTGATGACTGTGATTCATAAATGTTTCAGTCAGCTACTCAGACCTGCAGTTACATCTGTGAAGTTATTACTGAGCCAAAATTCCCACTCCCTCCCCATTCCCTGTGTGTTTGTGTGTGTGTGTGTGTGTGTGTGTGTGTGTGTGTGTGTGTGTGTGTGTGTGTGTGTGTGTGTGTGTGTGTGTGTGTGTGTGTGTGTGTTAAAGGGTCTCTTCATGCCCCTACTCTGTTTCCACAGTCACTCTGGAACCCAACGGTAAGCTGCTGTAGTCTATCCTCATAGTTGTGTGTGTGTGTGTGTGTGTGTGTGTGTGTGTGTTCATCACTTGTGCTCCTGTAATGGCCTTAATTCCACTCACCTCCAGGACAGGCCTGCTCACTACTATGCAAAGAGCCCCATGGCATTGTGGGATTGTTCCATCCATGGCATTGTGGGATTGTTCCACCCATGGCATTGTGGGATTGCTCCATCCATGGCATTGTGGGATTGTTCCACCCATGGCATTGTGGGATTGTTCCACCCATGGCATTGTGGGAGTAAGAATGTAGCCTCTGCAGATTCATCTACTATATCCTATATTATCACAGGGGGAGTGGCACTGTGTGTGTGTGTGTGTGTGTGTGTGTGTGTGTGTGTGTGTGTGTGTGTGTGTGTGTGTGTGTGTGAATCATCCACTATATCGTATATTATCACAGGGGGAGTGGCACTGTGCAGTGTGTTATTTCCTGTAGTTGTAGCTCTCAAGGCAGGGGCAGGGTTTGTGCCGATTCGATGTTTGTGTGATTAATGTGTATTAATATAGAAACTGTAAACCACATTTACATGTGCAGATAGAAAACAATGTTTCATGTTGATGAAAAACCGCTGCTTACATCTATTTATTTATAAATGATGTTGTAAAGATATACAAATGTACCGTAATTGCAGTAAATAAATAGTCTTATTTAACATATGCAGCGCTGTGGTGGGCCATATGTTTGGGCTGTGTGTGTGTGTGTGTGTATGTGTGTGTATATGTATGTTTGGGCTGTGTGTGTGTGTGTGTGTGTGTGTGTGTGTGTGTATGTGTGTGTATATTATGTATGTTGGGCTCTGTGTTTGGTGTGTGGTGTGTTCGGTGTGTGGTGTGTGTTTGGTGTGTGTGTGTATGTGTGTGTATATGTATGTTTGGGCTGTGTATGTGTGTGTGTGTGTGTGTGTGTGTATGTGTGTGTATATTATGTATGTTGGGCTCTGTGTTTTGTGTGTGGTGTGTTCGGTGTGTGGTGTGTGTTTGGGTGTGTGTGTGTGTGTGTGGTGTGTGTTTGGATCCAGTGTATTGAACCGTGAATGAGGTGTGTGTGTGTCATTGCAGAGGGCCGCAGTGAGCTGGAGAGAGTGGCTTTGGCTTTTCAGAGTGAAGCCATCAGCATGGGCGCATCGTTGCAGCTCTTTGTTGCAGCTCTTTGTTGCAGCTCTTTGTTGCGGCGCTGCGATGCGCCGTGATGCGGCCCCCAGGACTGCAGCTAGCTCTTAGAGACACGGCGGCATGCGTCCCAAAAACGTGACGCCACTTCAGACGTCAGCTGGCTGCCGCCCATCGGCGCAATGTCACGACGAAGACTCGCGCTCTATAAATAGCCGGTCGGTCGGTCGGTTCGGTATTTACATTACTCTAAGTGCTCCTGCGGCTCGTCTTGGCCCGGACAGGACGGGCTGGGGTGGGGCGGGGCGGGGCGTTGGGGGGATGGCGTTGGGGGGATGGCGTTGGACTGGCTGCTACCCAGTCTTCATTGAAGCCCCACCTTAAGGGGCGGGCGGAAGGGGGTGGGGGGTTGTGTGTGAAGTAAAGCACCCCCCCCACCCCCCCCACCCCCCCCCCACTTGTCCTGGTGTGTCCTCCACTGCGCCCTTGTTCTCCAAACTCAATCCATTAGCAGCCGCCCCCCCCCCCCCCCCCCCCCCCCCGCCCAACGCCAGCCCTCTCACCGGCAGCTGAGTGCACTTGTCATAATGAAGAATCATGGAGAAGCCGACAGCCAAGCCAATCCCAGCCCTGCCCACCTCGAACTCAGCAATCCCAGCCCTGCCCACCTCGAACTCAGCCAATCACAGCCCCTGCCTACCTAGAACTCAGCCCAATCACAGCCCTGCCCACCTCAAACTCAGCCAATCCCAGCCCTGCCCACCTCAAACTCAGCCAATCCCAGCCCTGCCACCTCAAACCCAGCCAATCCCAGCCTGGCATATTCCAACCCCAGCCATCCCAGCCTTACATGATGCGATGTGCTTTTTCCAACCCCCTGGGTGTTGGGCCAGATCCTTCCTGGTGTTCCAGGGGCAGAAGATGAGGATTTGTTGTGGAGCGACTTTTTCCAAGCACACACACACACACACACACACACACCACACACACCATGCTCTAAGACAGCGCACACACACACCATGCTCTAAGACAGCTGACTGAACCTGTGTCATGAGAATGTTTCCCTCTACGCGTGGGTGTGTGTGTGTGTGTGTGTGTGTGTGTGTTGTGTGTGTGTGTGTGTGTTTTCTGGGCTGAGTGCAGGAATCTTTTCGGAACAGACAGGTGTAAATCAGATTGCTCCCCACCGCCCCCCCAGTCCCTGTAATTGAGGCTTCTGGGAGTTGGAGTGTTTTTCCTGACGGAGAAGAGTGCTGTGATGTGATCAGCCAGATGGACATCAAGCCATCAGATGTGGCACGAGAACCGCTCACTCTGTATCAGCACATCAGAGACAGTCCTGATGGCACTGAACACACACACACACACGCAGCACACACGCACACACACAGTCACACACACCACACACTCACACACACATTCATACACACACACACACACACACACAAACACACAAACACACACACACACACACACTCACACACAACCATTCATACACACACACATACACACATACATACTCACGGACACATACACATATATAACACCACACACCACACACTCATAGTCACAGATACATACATGCATACAACACACACACACACTCTAGTCACAGATACGTACCTGCATACACACACACACACACTGATATGCACACACACACACCACATTCCATGGTGGTGTGTTGATGTAGGTGTGGGTGTGGTGGTGTTATTGCCTGGATCAATGTGAAGAGTGGGAGTGGTAGAGAGAGCTGCCTTCCTCAGGGACCAATAAAGCCATTACACTAACAGCCCCACAGGGACCTCTTCACTCCCTCTCTCTCCTCTCCCTCTCTCTCTCTCTCTCTCTCTCTCTCATTCTCTCTCTCTCACGCTCTTTCTCTCTCTCTCCTCTCTCTCTCTCTCTCTCTCATTCTCTCTCTCTCACGCTCTTTCTCTCTCTCTCTCTCTCTCTCTCCCTCTCCACTCTCTCTCTCTCTCTCTCACGCTCTCTCTTTCTCTCTCTCTCCCTCTCTCTCCTCTCCCTCTCGCTCTCTCTCTCTCTCCACTCTCTCTCTCCCTCTCTCTCTCTCTCTCTCGCTCTCTCTCTCTGTCTCTCTCTCTGTCTCTCTCTCTAATTCTCTTCACCTCTCTCTCGCTCTCTCATTCTCTCTCTCTCCCTCTCTCTCTTTCCATTCTCTCTCTCTCATTCTCTCTCTCTCATTCTCTCTCTCTCTCTCTCATTCTCTTGACTCTCTCTCTCTCTTTAATTCTCTTCACCACTTGCGATCTCTTCATCTCCACCTCGTTCATACTCCCCCTCATTATCTTTCTCTTCAGTCTTCTCTTCCTCACTCTCTCTTCATCTCTCTGTTCCTCTCTCTTTCTCTCATTCTCTTCAGTTCTTTCTTCCTCACTCTCTTCTTTTTGGCCAAGCTAAGATGGCCGTCTGCATTTCTCCCAGACAGAGGAATCAAATGGAAGAGTCTGGAACAGAGCCAGGGTCACACACACACACACACACACACACACACACACACACACAC
>NW_024880658.1:0-2500 GCF_900700415.2 Clupea harengus
TCTCTTCATGGTGTTCAGGAGTTTAGAAAGTGTATCTACCTCCTGCATGCGACTGGTGTGCGGGTGTGCATTTATCAATCCCAGTTATTCTAGTTTTTAATGTTTAATTAATTTCAGAGGTGTCAAGTAACGAAATACTTCGTTACTGTACTTAAGTAGAATTTTTAGGTATCTTTACTTTACTCAAGTATTTATTTTTTTCTGGCAACTTTTTACTTCTACTCCTTACATTTTAACACAAGTATCTGTACTTTCTACTCCTTACATTTTTAAAACAGGCTCGTTACTCTTGGTTCCGGTTTTATTTCAAAAGTTTCAAATGTGCGCCATCCAATACAGATCAATGGCGCCATCCAGATATACTGATTTCGAGCGTAATTGGATGAAGCATAGAAACCCATAACACTCATTGGTTAGGCTATCCATCTTCTTTACGCATGACGCAAAACAAGACAACAGAGGCGAACAAATGATACAACGCGCGGCAATGGCAGTGTCAGAAAGAGATGGCAACTCTGGCGAGATGTCTGAAGGGTCTGAAGGCGCAAGACAGTAGTGGCGATGGAGAACAGCAAAACCTTCCACATCCCTGGCCCTACCTCAAAAAATTGTTCGGAATCGTCGGGGGCAAAAAGGAGCAAACTTTTCGCCCAAGAACCAAGTACTTTTGCCATTCAAAACATGTAGAGGTAAGCTCTGTATTATTATTATTATTATAATAATGGTCGATTTACAATGCTTGCGACAGCTTGGCTAGCAGAGGAACATGCCAACATGCCTTGGTTTGCTTGCTAGCAGTTGCCTACTGAAGGATCCTAAGTTACAGGTTAACCTAGTTAGCTCTCTGTGATGTTTGACAAATAAGCTGTAGGCTAATTCACTACCACCATCTAAAATGTACTACACAGTAGCAGTGTCGATTTTAGCCTGACATTTCTGTTGGGGCAATTTTGTATGAGGTCATGTCACCTCACAAAAATAGTCTACATTCCTCATTGTAGTCTGAATTAAAACTTCCAAAATACTCGAAAACTAGTGATAGCTAACTAGCAGTGACGTTACTGGCATTGGTCTGTCTGATATGATCTCACTGTTTTTTTTTGTGTGTGTGTGTGTGTGTGTGTGTGTGTGTGCACGTGTGTGTGCACGTGTGTGTGTGTGATATGGTCAGTGTTTTTTGTAAGACAACAAAACACAATCACTTTATGTCATGTGTGTATGTCTGTCTGTGTGTGTGTGTGTGTGTTGGGAGGGGGCGTGTGTGTGTGTGATATGGTCAGTGGGTGAGTTGCGATGGTAGAAAAGAAGACAACAGTTTTGACATATCTAATCGCACTTATGCATGATATATACTATATACATATTCACTCAAAGTAAAAAAAAAAATACTTTTACTCATTTACCACAGTTAAAGATGAAGGGGAGTGAGAAGCTCATTGGCTCAACCATATGCATCACTTCTGATCAATACCAACGAGGTCTTGACTTATGGGGCTTCCCTTTCTCAGACCTATTCTGGGAATAAGGAAATCATTCTGGCCGTGTCCTGTTTGCACACATGGCATCCTCAAGTGTCGTATGCTGTAATGTGCCAAACCCAACATGTAGCTGAAGTCAGCATTAATCTCCAAAACATATCTGCTTGCTGCACTGCATACAAGGTCAAGACCTTGGAAGAAAAACCTCCATGTCATATTTGCCAAGAGATGTTCTCCCTTGAAGGACATTTAAATGAAGATAGCAGTTCCAAGCATCTCCCAGGCAACTGTGCTGAGGCAGAGGCCATAAGCAAACTGCTACAGATCAGAAATATCAACATAAATCAAACAAATATTGAATTTATTGTACATCTGGGGCATCAATATACAAGCCATGTGTCATTGGAATCAATATACATGCCTCTGGAGTGAGAGACCTTGTTCTAATAGAGGGTGACAAAGACTTAGAGTACAGTCAGGCGAACAGATTTCATATTGTGATGAATAGCAGGAAAGCATTGGACTGACCTGAGATCAGAACTGAAGTCAGAGATATTAGACTTGGAGATCAGATTGCCTCATATAATTAAAGGTAGAGTCTGCCATTTTAATCCAGTACACTTCTTTTTTATCAAAGTCAGTGGATGGCCCCTATACGATGGTTCTGTGTGTAAACTAAACAAAAAAAAACTCTTGACAATTAGTTACAGTTCTGTTTTTGAGAATTAGGCATGGCTGTGTTAGTGACGAATGTGTGAGAATTGTAAATCTGCACTGTACACGTATGCAAACTTAAATAATAAAGATGGAGGGTAAACACTGGCTCATCCTGTGTGTGTGTGTCTTCATTCCATCTCACTATTAGTATTCTCTTGCTATACTTTATCATGGCTTCATCAAAGCCCCAGTGTTGCCTTGCCTCCCCCTGCCTCCTCCCTCTTCTCCCCAGCAGCGGTGCTCCTATCTGGGCTTCACTGCGCAGCTCTGCCCCCTCCTGGTGTGGAGGAGGAGGAGCCTCTGCT
>NW_024880658.1:12500-15707 GCF_900700415.2 Clupea harengus
TCCCTCCCTCTCTCTCTCTCTCTCTCTCTCTCTCTCTCTCTCTCTCTCTCTCTCTCCCTCTCTTACCTCTCTCTATCTCTCTCTCTCGCTCTCTTTCTGTCTCTCTCTATCTCTCTCTCTCTCCTTCTGTCTCTCTCTCTCTCTCTCCCTCCCTCTCTCTCTGTCTTTACATTTACATTTACATTTAGTCATTTAGCAGACGCTTTTGTCCAAAGCGACGTACAAGGGAGAGAATATTCAAGCTACGAGCAATAGAACCTGGTGTAACAATAAATAAATACTACTTTACATTAGAAATATAACAAAATGAAATAAAAAGAAAGAAAGAGTGCAGAAGTGTAACTGCTGTAATTGCAAGTTACGCACTAGTCAAAGTGCCAGTTAGGACGGGAAGTGCTCTCTGAAGAGTTGGGTCTTCAAAAGCTTCTTAAAGGTAGAGAGGGACGCCCCTGCTCTGGTAGTGCTGGGCAGCTCATTCCACCAGCGTGGAACTACAAATGAGAATAGTCTGGACTGCCGTGCTTGCACAGACGGCAGTGCCAAACGACGCTCACTAGAAGAGCGCAGCATCCTGGGTGTAACATTTGCCCTTACAAGAGCATTTAGGTAGGTGGGAGCAGAACCATCAAGCACTTTGTAGGCAAGCATAAGTGACTTGAACTTAATGCGAGCAGCTACAGGCAGCCAGTGGAGGTCAATGAGTAGCGGGGTGACGTGTGCCCTCTTCGGTTGGTTGAACACCAGACGCGCCGCCGCGTTCTGGATCATTTGTAGTGGTTTCACCACGCAAGCCGGCAGGCCCGTTAGGAGGGCGTTGCAGTAATCAAGGCGTGAATTCACCAAGGTTTGCACCAGCAGCTGGGTGGCATACTGGGTTAGGTACGGCCTGATTTTGCGGATGTTGAATAGCGCAAAGCGGCAGGACCTAGAGACAGAGGCAATGTGGTCCGTGAAAGTCAGTTGGTCATCAATAATGACCCCGAGGTTTCTTGCTGTTTTGGATGGAACAAGAGACAAGGAGTCAATATTGATGCTGATGTTGTGGTGGATGGCCTGTTTGGCTGGAAAGACCATCAGTTCCGTTTTGGCCAGGTTCAGCTGAAGGTGGTGGTTTTTCATCCATGTGGATATATCAGCAAGACAGTCCGAGATCCGCGCCGAGACAGTGGTGTCCTCAGGAGGGAAAGACAGAAACAGTTGAGTATCATCGGCATAGCAATGATAGGAAAAACCATGCGAGCGGATGATAGGGCCCAGCGAAGTGGTGTAAATGGCAAAGAGAAGTGGTCCCATCACCGAGCCTTGGGGCACCCCTGTGGTAAGGTGGTGAGGTACAGACAGCTGACCTTGCCATGACACATTGAACGAGCGCCCAGTGAGGTACGATTCAAACCAGGAGTGCGTCTTGCCAGAAATGCCCATACTTGACAGTATGGACAGAAGGATGCGGTGGTTGACTGTATCGAACGCAGCTGATAAATCAAGCAGGACGAGAGCTGAGGATTGAGCTGCTGCTCTATCTGTTTTCAAGGCCTCCGTCACAGACAACAGGGCTGTTTCGGTGGAGTGACCACTTTTGAATCCAGACTGGTTTGGATCGAGGAGATTGTTCCTTGCTAGGAACTCTGTGACCTGTTTGGAAGCTGCCCTCTCAATGGTTTTTGATAGGAGCGTGAGAAGTGAGACCGGTCGATAGTTTCCCACCTGAGTGGGATCGAGAGACGGCTCTCTCCTTCTGTCTCTCTCTCTCTCTCTTACCTCTCTCTATCTCTCTCTCTCTCGCTCTCTTTCTGTCTCTCTCTATCTCTATCTCTCTCTCCTTCTGTCTCTCTCTCTCTCTCTCCCTCCCCTCTCTCTCTCTCTCCTTCTGTCTCTCTCTCTCTCCCTCCCTCTCTCTCTCTCTCTCTTTCTCTCTGTCCCTCTCTTACCTCTCTCTATCTCTCTCTCTTTCTCTCTCATTTAAATACTGGGACTCCCCCCCTAAAATTCAGACTGAAATATGTATTACAAGTATGACTGCATCAGCCAAGATGCTAAAGAATAACAACACACACGGCAAATGAACATGTAACAAAAACAGAACATGGACTGTGTCCAAAGTATACAGTATATGTTCCACTTCTTCTTTGCACTACTGTTGTGCAATATTTCACAGCTACTGTATATAGCCATTCCGCCTTGTACATACTTTCTTAAACTCCTTAGTCCATTGCACTGTTGCACTGTTTGTTTGTTTGTATTGTATTGTATTGTATTGTGTTGTATATTTTATGTAAGCACACTGAGAGTCACTTTACCAAGTCAAATTCCTTGTTTGTGCAAACTTACTTGGCCAATAAAACCTGATTCTGATTCTGGGGTATTCCAACTCATGGAATGTCTCTCGTCCAATCAGAAACAGCTAAATAATTCGATAGAACCCAATTGTTTTATAGCATTCAGTATGTGTTCATAGTATAGTATACAGTATGTGTTCGTAGCATTGCATAGCATAGCATAGCATAGCATAGTATACAGTATGTATTCATAGTATAGTATAGCATAGTATAGCATAGCATAGCATAGCATAGTATAGCATAGCATAGTATACAGTATGTGTTCATAGTATAGTATAGTATAGTATACAGTATGTGTTCATAGTATAGTATAGTATAGTATAGTATACAGTATGTGTTCATAGTATAGCATAGCATAGCATAACATAGTATAGCATAGCATACAGTATGTGTTCATAGTATAGTGTACAGTATGTGTCCATATCATAGCATAGCATATCATAGTATACAGTATGTGTTCATAGTATAGTATAGCATAGCATAGCATAGCATAGTATAGCATATCATAGTGTACATTATGTGTTCAAAGTATAGTATACAGTATGTGTTCATAGTATAGCATAGCATAGCATAGCGTAGCATAGAATAGCATAGCATAGCATAGCATAGTATACAGTATGTGTCCATAGTATAGCATAGCATAGCATAGCATAGTATACAGTATGTGTTCATAGTATAGTATACAGTATGTGTCCATAGCATAGCATAGCATAGCATAGTATAGTAAACAGTATGTGTCCATAGCATAGCATAGCATAGCATAGCATAGTATACATTATTTGTTCATAGTATAGTGTACAGTATGTGTCCATAGCATAGTATACAGTATGTGTCCATAGCATAGTATAGCATAGCATAGCATAGCATAGCA
>NW_024880659.1:7500-15681 GCF_900700415.2 Clupea harengus
TCTACGACCTTCCGTTCGGGAGTTAAAGACTTTGGGAGAGATCGGAGGGGGTCCGATCGGTAGTTTTCATCCCTAACCCTAACCCTAACCCTAACCCTAACCCTAACCCTAACCCTAACCCTAACCCTAACCCTAACCCTAACCCTAACCCTAACCCAAAAACAAACATTAGTTTAGCTGTATCTCTGGAACAGAAGGTCGTAGAGACTTGAAACCAAGTCTGGCGTGTTCAGAGACCTCAAATTATGGGAGACGGAGATTACTTTCAAAGCTCTACGACCTTCCGTTCGGGAGTTAAAGACTTTGGGAGAGATCGGAGGGGGTCCGATCGGTAGTTTTCATCCCTAACCCTAACCCTAACCCTAACCCTAACCCTAACCCTAACCCTAACCCTAACCCTAACCCCTAAACCCTAACCCTAACCCTACCCTAACCCTAACCCTAACCCTAACCCTAACCCTAACCCTAACCCTAACCCTAACCCTAACCCTAACCCTAACCCTAACCCTAACCCCTAAACCCTAACCCTAAACCCTAACCCTAACCCTAACCCTAACCCTGACCTCCATCCTAAACCTAACCCTAACCCTTTAGGTTATAGGATGACCCCTGACCTGACCCCCATCCTAAACCTAACCCTAACCCTTTAGGTTATAGGATGACCCCTGACCTGACCTTTATTCTAACCCTAACCACTGAGCTAGCCCTTACCCCATAAACAACCCTTTTCCTCTCTCTCTCTCTCTCTCTCTCTCTCTCTCTCTCCCTCTCTCCAGGGGGTGAGTGTACTCTTATTTGATTTATTTATTTATTTGTTTTTTATTTCATTTTTATTTCTTTATACCAAGTTCATGAGGTGTAAAGACAGATGAGGTTGGAGGGTGTTTAGATGGCAGCTGCGCCAATGCCTGGGAGGTCCTGACCGTGGGTTTCACCCTGTTTAGGATTTCCCCATACCCCAAAAACCTAACCCTAACCCTAGTTTTACAGTGTTTTTTAGCTTAGAATAACCTCCACATGGACTCTGCCTTGACGTGGCGTGGGGGCTTACGTGTCTTTGTGGTCATGGGGACCACTTAGACACAACCAAAGAGTCCGCAAAAATAAAAATGTACCAAAAAAAAGGTACCAATAGATTCATAATGGCCTGAAACGTGCTCCTGACAACCTTTCACAGAATAGAATAAGAAAAACTGATTCTGACACTTAGAAAAGTTTTCACTAACTCCGGTCCCATTCATTGTATATGGGAACACACATTTTACTCCATATCTCCGGAACAGAAGGTCGTACAGCTTTGAAAGTGTGATACGCCTCCCCTAATGAGAGGTCACTGAACACGCCCGAGGTGGTTTCATCTCTCTACGACGTACGGTTCTGGAGATACAGCAAAAACAAACATTAGTTTAGCTGTATCTCTGGAACAGAAGGTCGTAGAGACTTGAAACCAAGTCTGGCGTGTTCAGAGACCTCAAATTATGGGAGACGGAGATTACTTTCAAAGCTCTACGACCTTCCGTTCGGGAGTTAAAGACTTTGGGAGAGATCGGAGGGGGTCCGATCGGTAGTTTTCATCCCTAACCCTAACCCTAACCCTAACCCTAACCCTAACCCTAACCCTAACCCTAACCAACCCTTTAGGTTATAGGATGACCCCAGACCTGACCTCCATCCTAAACCTAACCCTAACCCTTTAGGTTATAGGATGACCCCTGACCTGACCCCCATCCTAAACCTAACCCTAACCCTTTAGGTTATAGGATGACCCCTGACCTGACCTTTATTCTAACCCTAACCACTGAGCTAGCCCTTACCCCATAAACAACCCTTTTCCTCTCTCTCTCTCTCTCTCTCTCTCTCTCTCTCCCTCTCTCCAGGGGGTGAGTGTACTCTTATTTGATTTATTTATTTATTTGTTTTTTTATTTCATTTTATTTCTTTATACCAAGTTCATGAGGTGTAAAGACAGATGAGGTTGGAGGGTGTTTAGATGGCAGCTGCGCCAATGCCTGGGAGGTCCTGACCGTGGGTTTCACCCTGTTTAGGATTTCCCCATACCCCAAAAACCTAACCCTAACCCTAGTTTTACAGTGTTTTTTAGCTTAGAATAACCTCCACATGGACTCTGCCTTGACGTGGCGTGGGGGCTTACGTGTCTTTGTGGTCATGGGGACCACTTAGACACAACCAAAGAGTCCGCAAAAATAAAAATGTACCAAAAAAAAGGTACCAATAGATTCATAATGGCCTGAAACGTGCTCCTGACAACCTTTCACAGAATAGAATAAGAAAAACTGATTCTGACACTTAGAAAAGTTTTCACTAACTCCGGTCCCATTCATTGTATATGGGAACACACATTTTACTCCATATCTCCGGAACAGAAGGTCGTACAGCTTTGAAAGTGTGATACGCCTCCCCTAATGAGAGGTCACTGAACACGCCCGAGGTGGTTTCATCTCTCTACGACGTACGGTTCTGGAGATACAGCAAAAACAAACATTAGTTTAGCTGTATCTCTGGAACAGAAGGTCGTAGAGACTTGAAACCAAGTCTGGCGTGTTCAGAGACCTCAAATTATGGGAGACGGAGATTACTTTCAAAGCTCTACGACCTTCCGTTCGGGAGTTAAAGACTTTGGGAGAGATCGGAGGGGGTCCGATCGGTAGTTTTCATCCCTAACCCTAACCCTAACCCTAACCCTAACCCTAACCCTAACCCTAGAAATTCTAACAATGGAACCTATGGGTTTAAACTATAAAACTTACAATAGGTACCCAGGCAGTTTGGCACCATCTAGTGGAGAACATAGTCCCCTGCAAACCCAAAATGTTTGAAAAACTTTTTAAGTAATGATGGAGGTCTTAAATAAGAGCAAAACTGCCTATAACCTCTCTATTTATTTATTTTTAAAGGTTGTTTGAAGTATTCTCATGTGATAATACATTCTCATGGCTCACCTGAAATTGTCATGCTCACCTCTAAGCACTTAACATTCATTTGACTAGTCCACTGTTTAAAAACCAATTCACCAGTTTGACTTACAAACAAAGCAATAACTCAATTAGGTCTCTCAGCCACCAGTATCTATGTTTGCTGTGATTGTTTGTCAATAAAAACTAACACTATTACCATCTCCCTTTCTTTACTATGGTGTGTACTTACACAGCAATTACTTACTTACCTACTAACAATTTTTTGCACTTAGGGATTGAACTTGCTTTAAATCCCCTCCCTTCTTAGCACTTCACTGGTGGCTGCCATAACTCCCAGCACCTGGATAAAGGATCAAAATGAATAAATCTGAGGTGACAGTAGAGGTATCCATGAGTTATATGTATGACATGACATACTTGCTTAAACCTGCTTAAGCTTTTAGGTATTTGTCTTATTTATTTTATTTTATGCGTTTGATTGTAGGGAAAAGAGTCTTTTTACTTCTGGTCAACATAGTTTCCTCCTCTTGTTGTAGCAAAGCTTTTCATGGGTTATATCCTGGTAGACATTCAGGGTTATGTATGTACTTACCTTAGAAGAATCTGAATTTTCCTCCTATTCTTCACCGTTGACCCCACGATTTGGGCTTAGTGGGTACACTGCTGTAAAAACATAAACACAAAGAAAACCTAAAAAAATCCATAAAAAAGAAAAAAACTGAAAAACATATTACTTTTAAGAATCCCCCTTTCTTAAATCTTCCTGGGCTCACACTCAAACATAACCAGCTGCTCATGCCTAAACCTAATCAACAATTTAGGTTCTAGGATGACACTGGAACTCCTTAACATAACCAGCTGCTCATGCCTAAACCTAATTAATAGTTTAGGTCATAGGATGACACTGGTACTCCTAAACATAACCAGCTGCTCATACCTAAACCTAACCAACCCTTTAGGTTATAGGATGACCCCAGACCTGACCTCCATCCTAAACCTAACCCTAACCCTTTAGGTTATAGGATGACCCCTGACCTGACCCCCATCCTAAACCTAACCCTAACCCTTAGGTTATAGGATGACCCCTGACCTGACCTTTATTCTAACCCTAACCACTGAGCTAGCCCTTACCCCATAAACAACCCTTTTCCTCTCTCTCTCTCTCTCTCTCTCTCTCTCTCTCTCTCCCTCTCTCCAGGGGGTGAGTGTACTCTTATTTGATTTATTTATTTATTTGTTTTTTTATTTCATTTTATTTCTTTATACCAAGTTCATGAGGTGTAAAGACAGATGAGGTTGGAGGGTGTTTAGATGGCAGCTGCGCCAATGCCTGGGAGGTCCTGACCGTGGGTTTCACCCTGTTTAGGATTTCCCCATACCCCAAAAACCTAACCCTAACCCTAGTTTTACAGTGTTTTTTAGCTTAGAATAACCTCCACATGGACTCTGCCTTGACGTGGCGTGGGGGCTTACGTGTCTTTGTGGTCATGGGGACCACTTAGACACAACCAAAGAGTCCGCAAAAATAAAAATGTACCAAAAAAAAGGTACCAATAGATTCATAATGGCCTGAAACGTGCTCCTGACAACCTTTCACAGAATAGAATAAGAAAACTGATTCTGACACTTAGAAAAGTTTTCACTAACTCCGGTCCCATTCATTGTATATGGGAACACACATTTTACTCCATATCTCCGGAACAGAAGGTCGTACAGCTTTGAAAGTGTGATACGCCTCCCCTAATGAGAGGTCACTGAACACGCCCGAGGTGGTTTCATCTCTCTACGACGTACGGTTCTGGAGATACAGCAAAAACAAACATTAGTTTAGCTGTATCTCTGGAACAGAAGGTCGTAGAGACTTGAAACCAAGTCTGGCGTGTTCAGAGACCTCAAATTATGGGAGACGGAGATTACTTTCAAAGCTCTACGACCTTCCGTTCGGGAGTTAAAGACTTTGGGAGAGATCGGAGGGGGTCCGATCGGTAGTTTTCATCCCTAACCCTAACCCTAACCCTAACCCCTAACCCCTAACCCCTAACCCTAACCCCTAACCCCTAACCCTAACCCTAACCCTAACCCTAACCCTAACCCTAACCCTAGTTTTACAGTGTTTTTTAGCTTAGAATAACCTCCACATGGACTCTGCCTTGACGTGGCGTGGGGGCTTACGTGTCTTTGTGGTCATGGGGACCACTTAGACACAACCAAAGAGTCCGCAAAAATAAAAATGTACCAAAAAAAGGTACCAATAGATTCATAATGGCATGAAACGTGCTCCTGACAACCTTTCACAGAATAGAATAAGAAAAATTGATTCTGACACTTTAACTCCGGTCCCATTCATTGTATATGGGAACACACATTTTACTCCATATCTCCGGAACAGAAGGTCGTACAGCTTTGAAAGTGTGATACGCCTCCCCTAATGAGAGGTCACTGAACACGCCCGAGGTGGTTTCATCTCTCTACGACGTACGGTTCTGGAGATACAGCAAAAACAAACATTAGTTTAGCTGTATCTCTGGAACAGAAGGTCGTAGAGACTTGAAACCAAGTCTGGCGTGTTCAGAGACCTCAAATTATGGGAGACGGAGATTACTTTCAAAGCTCTACGACCTTCCGTTCGGGAGTTAAAGACTTTGGGAGAGATCGGAGGGGGTCCGATCGGTAGTTTTCATCCCTAACCCTAACCCTAACCCTAACCCTAACCCATTGGGAGCGAATGGAAGAACAGGACGTGTTCTACTGATGAAGATGGCTACCATGGAGGTGAGAGCTGATTTCTGCAAGAACTAACTGCTTTTTTCAAAGCAACATTTCAACACGAGGGAAATCCGGACCCAGCTTGAGTAGAAGCTTGGTGGTCTCTCATGGGTGTTTCCTACCCATGGGTCTAGGCCACCCGCTCTTGCTTGGGTCCAACCGCCGGATCTCGGTAGCCTGGATACCTTACGGTGCCAACGAAGGGCTATCGGGAAAGGCAAAGCCAGCAGGAGAGCACTCTCCGGCTCTCTGGAACCCTCCTGGTTCCGGCTGGCTTGGGCATGGTGCAGAGATGCTAGTCATCTCTTTCCACCTGTCTCCGCTCTTCTCCAACCCGGAGTTGACATGGAGATTTGCCCCAAGATGAGACCATTTCTCTGGCTCTAGCTGGGATGGTTCATTCCATCCTGACTAGGGGGTAAGTATCCAGCCACCCTGTGTCCACTTGGACAACGCACACTGGGATGGTGGTCTGGGGCCAAACAGACCTTAAATGGGGCCCAATCTTTTACTGGTGATTAGCACCACCCACACACCAGCACACTTTACACCAAATGAAGAGTTTCACTACATGAAGACAACATCAAGAGCACGCTACGGAGAACACCGCCGTTGAGTGATTAGATTAGCTAGAATACTAATAGTTCAGATAGCACTACTCAACTTTATCTAACCTTTTGAATAGCTAATCCAATCTCATTAGTACCGTGGTGGAGGGCAGAGTCAGCAGGAGAGCATTGGGAGGCTGTGGTCTGACCATGGCTTACCCCGCTCTCTGGTCTGGATCCCTGGTGATCCTAGCTGACTTGGACGTGGTATTTAGATGCTCGGGAGAGTCCAGGGGACTGCGCTCTGGCGCGGCCCACCTGACTACCCTGAGAGACTTAAGACAGCGCTCTGTTGTGACTGATCTGGGTCTTCTGGGGGTCTTGGGAGGTAGCGTTTTGCTGCTACTGGCCTGGGGCCCTTAGTCATCTCTTTCTACCAGATGCTCGGGAGAGTCTAGGAGGCTGCGCCCTGGCGCGGCCAGCCTGACTACCCTGAGAGACTTAAGACAGCACTCTGTTGTGACTGATCTGGGTCTTCTGGGGCCTTGGGGGGTAGCACTTTGCTGCTATTGGTCTGGGGCCCTTGGTCATCTCTTTCTACCAGTCTTTGTTCCTCTCCTTAACTGGGATTGATAACAAAATATCAGTACTATTTTCCATCTAAAACGCCCATTAGTGATTAGTTCAGCTCAAAATACTATTACTCCCAATCAATAGATAGCACTACTCAACTTTATCTAACCTATTTAACTTTGGATTTTGCAAATCTATCTTATTAGTACCCGTAGTGGAGGGCAGAGTCAGCAGGAGAGCATTGGGAGGCTGGGTCTGACCCATTGGCTACCCCGCTCTTGGTCTGGATCCCTGGTGATTCCTAGCTGACTTAGACATGGTACTTAGATGCTCGGGAGAGTCTAGGGAGGCTGCGCCTTGGCGCAGCCGGGCCTGACTACCTGAGAGACTTAAGACAGCACTCTGTTGTGACTGATCTGGGTCTTCTGGGGCCTTGGGAGGTAGTGCTTTGCTGCTGCTGGCCTGGGGGCCTTGGTCATCTCTTTCTACCAGATGCTCGGGGAGTCTAGGAGACTGCGCTCTGGCGCGGCAGCCTGACTACCCTGAGAGACTTAAGACAGCACTTTTGTGACTGATCTGGGTCTTCTGGGGGCCTTGGGAGGTAGCACTTTGCTGCTATTGATCTGGGGCCCTTGGTCATCAATCAGATGCTCGGGAGAGTCTAGGAGGCTGCACTCTGGCGCGGCCAGCCTGACTACCCTGAGAGACTTAAGACAGCACTCTGTTGTGACTGATCTGTGTCTTCTGGGGGCCTTGGGAGGTAGCACTTTGCGGCTATTGATCTGGGGCCCTTGGTCATCGTCAGATGCTCGGGAGAGTCTAGGAGGCTGCGCTCTGGCGCGGCCAGCCTGACTACCCTGAGAGACTTAAGACAGCACTCTGTTGTGACTGCTCTGCTTTTCGAGGGAAGCCATCAGGTTCGGTTTCTCTATCGTTTGCCACAACTGTTCAACCAGAACTCAAATAAACCCAAGAGCTTTCGACCAACAAGGTTGGAGCTGTTTTTTTCCCTACTGTTCAAGTCAGGATGGCCGAGCGGTCTAAGGCGCCAGACTCAGAATCTATCACAAACTGGGTGTGTCATCGCACGCACAAAGAGTATGATAAATGCCACCTGCTCTGCTTTTCGAGGGAAGCCATCAGGTTCGGTTTCTCCATCGTTTGCCACAACTGTTCAACCAGAACTCAAATAAACCCAAGAGCTTTCGACCAACAAGGTTGGAGCTGTTTTTTTCCCTACTGTTCAAGTCAGGATGGCCGAGCGGTCTAAGGCGCCAGACTCAAGGTGGTGTACCTTCCTCAGTTGAGGGATTTCTGGTCTCCGAATGGAGGCGTGGGTTCGAATCCCACTTCTGACA
>NW_024880660.1:0-15634 GCF_900700415.2 Clupea harengus
CAAGAAATAATAGATTAAAAGGGAACATGCATTAAAAGAAAAGGTAAAGTGCATTGGAAAAATAAAAGATTTTATGAGGTGAAAGAGCATTAACAGAAAGCATCTGAGAACAGTTGGGTCTTAAGGCTAGATTTGAAACTGGCTACAGTTGGAGCACCTTTGATGTTATCTGGAAGTTGGTTCCAGAGCTGAGCAGCATAGCAGCTAAAAGCTGCTTCACCATGTTTAATCCTGACAGAATTTTCTCCAGTGATTTAAGAGGTCTTGCAGTGTGTACTGCTGAATCATATCTGAGAGGTAATTTGGTCCTTTCTCATTTAGTGACTTATAAACAAGCAGCAGTGCTTTTAGGTCAGTTGGAGAGTACGCGTTGGAGTAATGTGGTTATTTTTATTTTCCTAAGCACTATAGTAGCTGCAGTTTGTACAAGTTGAAGCTGTTTGATGTGAAAAGACTAGCCTGGATACCAGACCGAACTTAGCCCCGCCCACACATTTTTTGGTTGGGAAGTTCGGTCTGGCATTACATTAATTATCTGCGGCTCGATATCGGCCGTACCAATCAAATTGTTAAGGCGGGCTTTATACGATGATGGACAGATGATCAACAGTAACGTAACCAACCACGTCACCAACACACGAGTTGAATTTGTTTTCAACAAACATGGCTGCCGCTGGAGAGCTGAAATGTATAGATTCGAGTCCATTTAGACATTGACAGTGCATTCATTTTGAAAGAGGAACAGAGAAACGCGATTAAGGCATTTGTCAATCGAAAAGATGTTTTTGCCTTCCTTCCTACGGGATCCGGTAAAAGTGTAATGTATCAGCTGCCCCTGGTCACATACTACGTTGTTCTGATTGGTTGTAGGTAACCAATTGAGCGAAGAGGCATTTTTTCTCCTGGTTCGGTTGAAACACGCCCCATAATCACAGCCCAATGGACGATATCAGACTCATATTCTGACTAGAATTATGAGTATGACATCGTCAGGCTATGAAAAGACCATTGCAGTAGTCAAACCTGCTGGAGATATTACGGCACAAATTAGTTTTTCTAAATCAGGTCACAGGCACAGATGCCCCAGGTGTTAAAAAATAACAGGCAGCATGCACGCAGTGGCTATTCATGAGGAACTCACAAGGCAACACGCATTAATATATACACATATACAGTTGAATACCTGCGTAAACGTATTCAACCCCTCTGAAAGTCACAATTACATAAGATACTTATGTAAGTTATTACATAATAAAATAAGTTATTGGTCTGCTAACGTTAAAACATACATTAATTAAAACCTGGAATACACTAATACTTGCATAAGTATAGATGTTTTACATAAATTGTACCAAGAACTATGAAGAAAATGGGGGGGAAACACAGCAGAACAATGTGCAAAGCTGGTACTGTCTCACTGAAGACCTGAGGCTGTTACAGCAAAGGGGTTCTCCACCAAGTATTAATACATAGGGGTTGAATACCTATTCAAGAAGAATATTTTAGTTTTAAATTATAATTTTTTACAAATAACGTATTTGGCTTTTAGAAGTAAACTACAGCCTAAGTGTTCACAATGACAATACTGATTGGGAAACTATGTGTTCTGTAAAACAGAAAATGGAGATGACTTTCAGGAGGGTTGAATACTTCTGCAAGCTAGAAACACACACATAAAAAACATACACACAGAAACTTTCTTAAGCACGTGTTAATATGTAACATGCTTGTATAGATACTAGAACGCATAAACCACACATGTCCGCATACACTGGACACAGGTTTTCTCACGTTCCCCCTTCTCTGTGTCTCCCTAACGCCCCCCTGTTCTTCCTCCCTCAGTAAATGCTGTGAGCCCTGAGCTGGGAGTGTTTGTGGACAGCAAAATGGCACCCCCTACTGCCGCCCAGGTGCAGTGCATCAGACAGGTGGTGCTGGCAGGACTGGGAGACCACCTGGCCCGGCGTGTCCAATCAGAAGAGATGCTGGACCCCAAATGGGTCAACGGATACAAGGTCTCTGCAGTACACACACACATGTGCTCTCACACAGGCAAGCAGACACACAAACAAAAGGTGGTGCACACATACGCACGCTACTTAAGACTCAGTCACACTCAGACACATGCATAGTTACGTGTGCATGAACGTCTTTATCTACATGATACAGGAGATTCAAATTCAAGCCCCCACACGCTTTTCCTAACAATGCTGATTTTCATTACGCAACCATATGCTTCAGCGACAATGACGTTTGTTCCTTTTTGTCCCTCTGATGTGCCGTATTGCAGACTCCTCTTCTGGATGAGCCTGTGTTCATCCACCCAAGCTCGAACCTCTCCAAGACCCTCCCTCAGTTTGTGGTCTACCAGGAGATCATGGAGACCACAAAAATGTACATGAGAGGTGTGTGGGGGTGGGTGTGGGTGTGTGTCTGCTGTGTGAGTGTGTGTGTGTCAGGAATGTGATAAGCTCTTTGTTTGTCTTTTATGTGTATGGGCTTGCAGTAAAAGAAGGGGTGTGTTTCTTTGTACAACAGGTGTGTGAGGGTATGTGTGTGACTGAGAGAGGGTGGGAGAAGTAGTATATGCCACTTGCTGTTCTTTGTTCTAGGTGTACATAACCAGCCTAGTGTGTTTTCTGCTTAATCACAGGTCTAATCTTGTATAACCTATATGTTTATCTTGTGTGTGTGTCTGTGTTAGGAGTGTGTGCGGTGGAGATGGACTGGGTCCCCAAGCTCCTCCCACAGTACTGCCACTTCAGTGCTCCAGAGGAAAGCCCCGCCCCCTGGTACTGCCCAGCCTCTGGCCGTGTCAGATGCCAATGCCGGAGCACTTTCTGTAAGTGTGTGTGTGCGTGCACATTTATGCCTGTGTCTGCAAAAGTGTGTGTGTGTGAGAGAGAGTATGAATGCATGTAACTGTGTGTTTATGGAAGCGAGGGTGTGTGTTTATGTGGGTTGGTGAGTGAGTGTGTGTGTGTGTGTGTGGGTGGTCTCGGGGTTGGTGGTCTGCGACAGTTTGTGATTTTGTATCTGTTTGAAGGCTCCTTGGTTTATGTTGTGAAAACAAGGGTGTGCTCTGATTTGATGCTTTTCTATCACCGTTATGTTTCACTTAATGGGGACCCTGTGCTGGTGTGTGGTTATGATGCTAAGCAAGGATGTGTATGTTTGCGTGTGTGTATTCATGGGGACACTGTGCTGGTGTGTGGTTATGATTCTAAGCAAGGATATGTGTGTGTTTGTGTGTGTGTGTGTCTGCATGTATAATCTTGTATTAGCCTTAATTCCACTTTGAGATAAAAAAAAAAAATGGTGTGTATGTTACACGGTAGGGGCATACTGTGTGTGTGAGTGATAGAGATGGAGATTGTGTGTCTGTGTGCAAGTGGAGTCAGGGTGCAGTAAAGCTTTTCTGTCACCATCATTGTGGCTCAAAGAATGCTGACTTGAAGTGTGTGTCCACAGTCCGGGTGAACTGGAAGCTGCCTTCTGTTGAAATGGACTACCCAGAGGGGCTTGAGCGGTACAAGCTATTTGCCAAATTCCTACTGGAAGGACAGGTACTGTGTGTGTGTGTGTGTGTGTGTGTGTGTGTGTGTGTGTCTCTCAACGTGCTTGTGTGTGTGTGTGTGTGTGTGTGTGTGTGTGTGTGTGTGTGTGTGTGTGTGTGTGTGTAGATTATATGTAAGAAAGCCTTATTACGATATACTTGCTAATAATGCATCTTAATTCTGATGTGCATTAGCTAGCGTCTCCCACTTGAGGGCCTTTGATGTAGTGTGTATGTTAGAATCTGAAATCTGATTTGGTTTATCGTTTCTCTTAGGTGTGTTCAAAACTAAAGAAGCACCGCAGCTGCCTACTGTCTAGTCCCTCAACCATGCTGAAGACCTGGGCCAAGTAAGGACACACAGATGTGTACACACACACAGACACTTTCCTCTCTCTGTCCTTGCTGCATTTTTTTCTTTCTTTCTTTCTTTCTTTCTTTCTTTCTTTCTTTTTCCCCTCTCCTCTCCTCTCCTCTCCTCATCTCTCTCTCTCTCTCTCTCTCTCTCTCTCTCTCTCTCTGTTTTTATAAAAAAGTGTGTTTATGCATTAACTGGTTATTTTTGTGATGTAGATTACAGCCCCGCACAGAAGCCCTGCTGCAGCAGCTGGTGTCAGAGAAAGTTGACTGTCGAGACACACTGCTATGTACATGGAAGAAAAACCAGAAGTGTACGTTTTTGTGTGTGTGCGCGTGCTTGCATGTTCGTGACTTTAATTTCTTTGTAATAAAATCTGATTTAAAATAACGATTCGTCCAAACTTTGCTCTTTCTCTTTCTTTCTTTCTTTCTTTCTTTCTTTCTTTCTGTCTTTCTGTCTTTAGATCTCCTGTCAGCATTTTGTCAGTGGATTCCAGAATCCCTTCATGAGGATGTGGCAAAGTTCTGGCCTCCCCTCTGACACACACACACACACACACACACACAATTGTCTGTACTGCCTTTGTTTATCTGTAAGTGAAAATCATGAAGAGTGTTTTTCTTTAAAGTGTTTGTTGAAGGCAATAAACACTCACTTTTTACCCAGCAACGTTTCCATGCACCTTTATTGTCTGTTCTGTGTTGAGTGTGGTATTTTGGATGGAGATTTTGTCTGTGTATGTGTGTGTGTGTGTGTGTTTGAGTACCGTAGATGTGCGTGGTACACTCAGACCCTCAACCACATTGGTAGACACTTCAAGCAAGCAAACTCAAGCAAGAGCCAACGTAGTTGTAAGTCATATACTTATGACCATCTCCGATTATCAGCCATTTGTTGTTTTGTGTTATCATGTGTCAATACCCTATTCTTAGAGTCTGTGTGTCTGTTTTTTTTCACAGTTAGACACTAATATGATCAGGCAACCTTTTCTACAGGCTTACATGGCTACTGCCCTTCAATGGCTGACTCTCACTGGGTCACGTATGTGCTTTCCTGGGTTGAAAGGGATACCCAAAGCCAAACTGGTGTTCCTCTGTGACTAAAAGTAAGATTATCTATCTGCCCCGAGTCACAAATGGTCAGTGTCCAAGTTCATTGTCTAAGTCACATCATTTAGAAGATAGTAAAATGTAAATAAACTCATGTAAACAGCCGTATACTGGGGTCTCTTATCTGAAAAGTGCTACAGACGGCCAAAATGCTGTCAGCATAGGACTTTGAGCCTGCACAGACACAGAAGGACCGCACTTTTGTCTCCAGCATTACAATCCTTACACCATAACTATTTCAACTAAGAGATAACACACGTGTGTCTGTGTAGTAAGGGTATGTTGATGTGTGAACTGGTTGTAATAGGTTACAGCCCCACACAGAAGGGCAGTACTTCTATCTCCAGTATTGCAATAAAAGGGGGCTTTTTTTTTAGTATTATAGGCCAGTGTGTCATCCTGTATCCCGTGAAGTCTGTTCTGACTGCCCTTTCACAACTGGTATACAGGTGATAGTTGGCAGCGGTCTGAGGCTGTGAGAGGCCTCTCCCTTCTGTGTCCCACCCGTTTATCTTCCATACGGGCAGTCAGTCTGGAGAGGCAGGGCAAATAAAGAGGGGAAGATCAAACAAATAGCTGCAACACTTCCAACCCTATGCCAAGACACCTGCCCCAGGTGCTTACCTCAGGTAAGCTAGGAAATCCTGTATGTTCCCAGGCATCCCAAAGTTTGATTTCCAGACTGTTTCACATGCAACACAGTCACATCTGGAAGCTCTCACACCCCAGTATTAGGGTGGGTGTGTTATGTTGTTGTTTGTTTATCCTAAAAGCTGACCAAAGAGCCTGAAATAAGAGTTCCCCGCATCAGTTTAGCGCTGGTTCCCCTGAATATGTGGCTCTGTCTCTGCTCCCACTGGAAGGATATTGTGCATAAAAGTCTCCTGTAGACTAGAAAAGGTACATTTCTTTCTTCAGCTGGTTTATAGGTGATCAATAAATGGCCAGCATCAAGGAAAACTACTAAAGTTTTCTTGTGCCCTTCAGACCCATCGCCAGCACCATTGCTCTAACAACGGCGAGGCAAACACGTCCAGGAGTATGAACGATATAGGAGGTTCATGGCCTGTCATGGGGAACGTTTGTGTGGTCTAATCAGGGGCGTTTCCAGGGAATTTCAGAGACCCCTAACCCATCAATTTCCCATAGACAAAATTAGAAATGGAGGTGGTGATCATCCCAATATCATATGGAGTGAGGTGATGCTGTGACCTGTAAGATCTGTCATCAGAAGGATAACATGCACGCCCTGTTTTTTTTCTGCCCCTTATCCTGTGTTTTGCCTGTATAAACTTGCATATGGCCGGAATCTGCTCTTGTCATTACACACTTCTCAGAACTGTTCAGGTAGCTGGGAATATGGAACGTTCCCATTTCAGAACGCCCCACATCCAAAATGACAACAAACAGGCAACAGTTTTGACTTTTAGGACTACTTACTAGGCTAGCTAGCCAGAAGGTTAACATTTATGTTAGTTACACAAAAGTAAACTGCTAAGTATCGTTTAACATCACAATCACCTGCATTAAGTGACTTATTTGTGCGCAGAGCAAGTACGTTTTTTGTCTTTCACGTTATATATATATATCACGTTTTATATATATATATCAAGTTATATCAAACCTACTTCTCAGAGTAGGTTTGATGTCCTACTCTGAGAAGACATGGCTGCATTAAATATAGTCGGGAGTTGCTAGGAATCTGGAGTTTTTGGAACGATAGACCCCAGCCAAGATTACCAGGCAAGAATAACAGGTAGATCTAGTTACCTCCATTGAGTGCCAAATACACTACAGCCCTCAAGGTTTGTCATGTACAAGATGATTTTTTGTATTGGTTTTATCATAAATAATTAAAAGCCTGACTTTAATTTATGATTCATGGTTCATGACTTTAATGTGGGAGATGGTATTGTGCTTTCTGTTGTTGTTCTGTATTACAGTCTTGGACATTCATTTGAAAGGCCTGGTCATTTTTGGACTAAAGACGCAACAAATGTAACAATTTTTCATGAAAAAAAAAAAAAAAACATTATGAGTTTTACTATGATTGATTTTATCCATTCAAGTTGGTAAGGCAAAGGATGTCATGAAGCCTCATGGTTTTAAGATGAAAGAAAAGATTTGTTTAAAAAAAAACTAACTAAAAAAGAGAAGTTTAAAAACGGTCATTTTTTGACTGGAACACAACATGAGGGTTAATCTGCTGGTTTCTTTTGGCAAGTGCCCTGTGGGCAAATCATGAGACACCCTTTGGATAGAAATGGTCAAGAACATAAGTATGCTGACTGTAATAAGTGTGTGTGTGTGTGTGTGTGTGTGAGAGAGAGAGAATGTGCAAAAGAGATCCGTGTCTTGATGTGTGTGCATGCTTGCCATGCTGCTGTGCGTTTAATCACCATAGTTATATTTAGATAAGGAAAGGGGAGTGTTCCTGTTTTCCCACAAAACCCTTTACATCAGTTTAGCAGGATCAGGATGTGTGTGTATGTGTGTGTGTGTGTGTTTGTATGTGTGTGGTTCAGTGCAGGTACCCCGCAGGCGTAGTTAAAAGGGGGCATGTTCCTCAGGGCTTAGAGGTGCTTTGGGGATTTTGCATATAGACTAAATGTCAGCCGTTTCCCTGTGGGACTGGCACACACACAGATTCCATCCAAACTGGTTTGCTCTGAGGGATTAACAAATAGTAGACATTCCCGTAAGAACCAAACTTGCAACACTTCTCTGTGATGTGCAACTATGAGAAGAATCAAAACACATAACAAGGTCAGCTGAAAAAAGGGCATAGTGTGTAGTCAAACTGTGACACAATGACACAGACTTTTCTCTGCCTGACTACCAGTAATAACAGTTTTCTTTTTCAAATTATATTTGATGATATTTGTTGCTTGACCTATTTCCAGATGGGTGTGTATTGAGTCAGAGAGAGAGATCGAGAGAGAGAGGAAAAAGGTCAACATTGTAAAAGAGGTGAGTGAACCCTGTCGTGTAGTGGCTGAATCAGGGCATTTATCAGCTTGGGTCACTTGCGTGAGTGATCCCTCCTCCCCCTCAGGGATAGAGGAAGAGAGAGAGGGGGAGAGAAAGAAAGAGAGGGTAGAAAAAAGGAGGGAGGAGGGTAGGGAGGGAATTGCCTAGGGTGTGGCGGTGATAGTACGCGATTAAACAGAGTGCCTGAGCAAAGAATGAAGACACACCCAACTCACAGAGTTAGCAGAACGACAGAGTGACAGAGAGAGAGAGAGAGAGAGAGAGAAGGGAGCGAGAGAGAGAGAGAGAGAGAAGGGAGCGAGAGAGAGAGAGAGAGAGGCGTGCTATTGAGCAAGAAGGAGTGGCCTAATCTACGAGAAAAGAGAAAAAGTAGGGAGAAAACGCCAGAGTGTCTCACACCTGCCTTCTTCCTGCTGTCACAGAAGAGAGAGTGAAAGAAAAAAAGAGAGAGAGAGGAGGAAAAGTGAAAGAGAAAAAGAAGAGCACGTAAGTGACTGGAAACAAACAGAGGGCTGCAAAGAAGAAGAAGAAGAAAAGTGAAAGAAGCAAAGTCATGAAGGACAACAGCAAAAAAGGAGGAAGAGGACAGGGAGTCCCAGGTGAGAACCGTCACCCTCGTCACCCTCTGCACGCCTCTTCTCATCTTTCGTTCACACACTTCTCTCCCTCCCGCGCCCTCTTCCTCCTCCTGCTTCTTCTTCTCCTCTGCTCTCTCCTTCTTTCTGTCTGTCTCTCGTTGTGCAGTGGGCTCTCAGGAATGCTGGTAGGCTTTTGGCAGAGCTGTGTGAGCTCGAGCCCATGTGGAGAGGTTGTTTGCAAACGGCCATTTTGTTAAGTTTGTGTGGTCAGTATATCCGTACTCTTTCATACGCTCTCTCTCTCTCTCTGTCTCTGACACACACACATACATAATCACTCACCTCACTCTCTGAGTCACCCTCTCTCTCTCTCTCGCTCCTCTTCTCACACACGACACACACACACAAAAACAGCGTTTCACACTGCCCCTGTTTCCTCCACAGTACTCTCTCCACTTACTGCCTATGTTTCCCACTCAGTCCTATCTCTTTTCTCAGAAACACACACACACACAAACTCTTTTCTTTGAAACACACACACACACACACAAACTCTTTCTCTCTGACACACACACGTGGGAGGGCATGCAGGCTAACACAGCACTTCTGCCTTGCTTTTTGTTTTGAACTTCTGAACTACCCCTGCCTTGCTCATTCTCTCTCTCCCTCTATCTTTCCTCCCTTCAACCAGCCATGAATCTTCGCCACACCCCCCACCCCATACCCCACCCCACACACACATAGCTTTAAGATTGACATGTGTGATTTCTGCTGTGTTGTGTTCTCATGGCACTTTGCCAGATGAACCGGACCGGGAGACATTCTTGACTCTCCTGGGAGAGGTGTGTGTGTGTGTGGGTGGGTGTGTGTGTGTGTGGGTGGGTGGGTGGGTGTGTGTGTGTGTGTGTGTGTGTGTGTGTGTGTGTGTGTGTGTGTGTATGTGAGTGGAGAGGTGATGAGGGGTGGGTGTGGTTGGAGGAGGGGTAGGGCAGTAGAACGCGTTTCTCTCTGGGCGAACAGGAGAAACTGACAACTTTTACATAACAAGCCTGTCATGGCAACCCCGCCTTGGGCTATACGCGTACCCCAGCACCCATAAATGTCCCTAGCGACTCTCACAGTCGATCAGTTGTCATGGCTCCTGTACTATGCTACCCTGACTGACTTGCAGTTGTGACTTGTGTAGCAAGGAAGACAGAATAAGTGACCAGGGCACAGGAAGATCTTTTGAAGATGATGGGTGATAAAAATGTCAGGGGACAGTTGAAAGCCTATAAAGAGGAGTTAGCATTTGCACAGTGTATGCTTCATGCATGTGTTTTCTGACCTCTTTACCAGTGTGAGGGATGATGCACCAGCGTGAGGCACATGGTAGAGATTAACACATGCTACATATTAGCCAAAGTATTCCTATGCAGATGTGCATACTCCCCCCCCCACACACATTCTTGGGTGTTAAACAGACACTGGGTAGTATGAAGTTGCATGAAAACTGTATTGTGTTCCTCAGCATTTCAGTTCAAATTGGTCTATTGGAAACAACACATGGTTCCAACCTGGAACAGGCCTGACTATCAGAAACAACTCTGTTGATGTGATTCATGTGTGTGTGTGTGTGTGTGTGTGTGTGTGTGTGTGTGTCTGTGTGTGCCGACACATGCTCTCTGTTCTTCTCTTCGTTTAGTTTGTAAAGGTATGTGCATGTGTGTGTTTGTGCGTGTGTGTTTGTGCATGTGTGTGTGTGTGTGTTGTGTGTGTGTGTCTCTGTGTGTGTGTGTGTGTGTGTGTCTGTGCATGTGTGTAATTAAACTTTCTTCTCTCACTTCCATGCCTTCACCCTGCTTCTGAACACACTATAGGGTGAGATGTGCATACAAGCTCTTTCCATCTTTTCCAAGCTGTGTGTATGTTGGTACGTGTGTGTGTGTGTGTGTGTGTGTGTGTGTGTGTGTGTGTGTGTTTTATAGACCAGAACAGGAGAGGGCCCAGCCAGCTATGCTGTGTATGGCCAGCATGACTGAGGACATGGGTGCTTCCCTTGAAAGAGCACTTCGTCCTCCCACACCTGTCAATCCTGTAAAGACTAGACACCACCATTGACGAAATCAGTGGAAGTAGGTGTAGTACATTTATCCAGTCCCCTCTCAGATAAGCCTGCCCACCCTAAGGAGATGCACTAAGAGCCTCCGCTATGCCTGCTGACAGACCACATCACACACATGGTGAGGGCAAGATAGGGCAAGAAAATGGCATCCTCAACAAGCACACTGTCGTCACCTGTTGTAGTTTCTACGTCCTTGTGGTTACCTGTGGTGGGAAAAGGTTCAGCTGTTATTATTTATGATTTCATTTTGTGTAAAGTATTGCCTAAGTTTCTGATAGTTAAAGTTCTATTAGCCTGAATACTTTAAATTATTTATTGTGGTACAAATTAAATGTATTTAGAGCAGTGAGCTGGCAAAGCCCGTTATAACAATGCACAATGCAGTGCACCAGAGTCCACGCCAATGAGCTTCCCTCTTTGTAAAAGTGTTAGCCAATCAGTGGCTCCGTCTCTGACAGTTTGTGTTCCTCCTCCTCTGCTTCTGCCAAAAGAGGGTTGGGCTACTAAGAGTGAAATCACCAACCCTCATTTTGTGTGTGTGTGTGGGATAAAGAGAGAGAGAGAGAGTTTTAGCATTCTGCCAGAGGGTGTGTGGCTGAATGAGTGCTTCAGCATGCCGAGGGTGTGTGTGTGCGTCTCTGTGTGTGTATGTTTGGACAGGCTCCTGCAGTGTAGGAACTAGCGTAGCTCAAGGAAACACAAGTGGAGTCTTGCTTTTACTTGGAAAAAAACTCGCTCCCTTTCTGTCTCTCTGGCTGCTGAAGTAAGTCATTAGTAACTTGAGAAAGTCCTCTATTCTCTCCCACTAGATAGTCTTCCACTGACAGCTGCAAAGAACAAATGGGGACAGAAGTTTGTTTTCTTGGCTATGTTTGTGAATTCCTCTGGAGATGCAATTAAGCTACTGCAAAAAAGACATTTGCCTGCTAATCATCCTCAAACTGACATGAAACCAGTGCCATTGACTCGTCAACAGTGAACTTTCTCACAATGGTTCACACACAAATAACCCTTTAACGGTTTCATTCAGGGTCACGTGGCCTGCATAAGCAGCCGCTGATCTCAGACCTGATCCACCTCAGATTGGGTCCAGATCTGGAGCTGATTCTGGGGGCCGGAACCCATGGGTGCCGGTGTCTGTCGCGTCGGGGAGTGGGAGTGGGATTTGCTGGCTGTGGTTACACTAATATGTTCTATCCTCTGATCCATGTATGAATTCATCTCTTTTCTCCCCTTTCTAGCTCTCTATCCAGCTGTGCCAAGCAGATGGGTCCCCCCCTTTGAGCTGAGGTTCTGCTCAAGTTTTCTTCCAGTTAAAAGGGAGTTTTTCATTTCCCCACCTCAGTGCTTGCTCTAGGGCATCGGTTCCCAAACTGGGGTACGCGTACCCCCAGGGGTACGCGAAGTGGTTCAGGGGGTAAGCGGGGAGAAAATTTCCGCGATAACAGAAAACGGACGGAATTCGCAGAATGTACCGTTTGAAACAGAATTGCAACTTTCAGACGGAAACATCATTTAGTGCATCAAAATCGCCCAAATTCCCCTGTATTTTTTCCTGCAAGGCTGTATTTCTTTCTTATAAACACAACAACGATCGCAACGATGAACAAGCATTAATTAGAAAACAAAACCACTGAGAAAATGTCACGTCTGTGCTGAACTCCGCTCCGGCCACTCCCCCTATTCAACACAGACCTCCGTAGCCTGTCAAATGAATTCGCTCATCTTCCCAATCGCCTGCAAATAATGTTTTTTTAGTCTTCTGTTCTGTTGATGGCTGGCAAACAACAACCTTAGAAGGTTTGGGTCACTTATGGCACATATTATTCACTCATTTTAAGCCATCAATCAACCTCAACCTTTAAGCCATCAATCAAACTTTTTTTTTTTCAACGGGGAGGGGGGGGGGGGGACGCAGCTGGAGATTAAATGTCTGAAGGGGTACGGGACTGTACAAAGTTTGGGAACCACTGCTCTAGGGGATTCAAGCTTCAACTTTTAGTCCTGAGTGACAGGCTAATGTGGTGCCAGCTCCAGCCCTGGACTCGCCCAGATATGAGAGATTACGAAGACTGAGGTGCTGTCTGTTCACTGGTTATGGTTTGGACTGGACAGCTAATGAAATCTTACTCTAAACTCAGAGTATGTTAATACTATCTGGGTTAGGATACTAGCCAGCCATGTCTACAGTTTATTCTTTGGAACAGACAGCTAATTCAATTCCTGGATGAGCTAATTCAATTCCTGGATGAACCTAGTGCCAGATTAGCTACAGTGTCATATGCTATCTGAGTTAGGATATAAACCATGTCTACAGTTAACGCTTTGGAATGGACAGCTAACTAACTAACCACCGAACCTAGAGGTAGACCCTTCTTCGCTTCAGACGCTATCTCAGTGAAGATATTAGCCCTGTTTACAGTTTGGAACAGATTCCAAGATTTGGAACAGACTGCCAACTTACTCTGGGTCAAGCCAACCTTGAGCCAGACCCTTCCCGGTTGTAGATGCTTTCTGTGTGCGGATATTAATCTTGTCCACAGATTAGGCGGCCAACTCCCCAGTGGAGTGAAACCACACAATGTCACTGACAGACCTGTTCCAGTCTCATGCTGTCTAAGTGAAGATCTGAACTCCTGTCCATAGATTATGGTCTGGAATGGACAGTTTATTGACTCTTACTGGATTGGATGGCTAACTAACTCTCGCTCTAACTTTTGTCTCACAGTCAGTATCTGAGTGAGTATAGATAAGTGAAGATACAGTATGTTAACTGGTAGATCTGAGTGAAGATATGTAAACTTCTGTCCACAGCCTATGTGTTCTCCCTCCAGAGGGTAACTGCCTCTGCAGCGAATGAGGGCCAGAACATTTCCAGAGCAGTTCCAGACCCATTTCCAGAGCTGCTGTGATCTAGGCCAGGCTTGCCCTATCTGATGAACAGAATCAGGTCACTCCAGTTGACTGCTGTGGTTTAAAAGACCCCTCTGAGGCTTCAGGTATCAGCTGAGCAAGAGGGGCTCTCCTGCTTTTGTGTTCACCATTTGCATATCAGCATGTAACAGAAAGGCGAATCAAGACACACATAGTAAATAGGGGCCTTGACACAGATGTGTTTGTGTGACAAAGCTGGTTGTGATGAGAAGGCCGTTGGTGAGATGTAGGTCATAATGTAGACCAAACAGAAACACATGGAAGAACAGTTTGAATTGGGGTTAGATCTGCGACTTGGTCACTTCTTTTCAAAACAATAAGATCATAGACATAGTTGTCGAGTTAACATGACTGAAATCCGTGAGGTCAGTGATTGAAATCCGTGCAAACACGAGAAATGTTGAAAGTCCGAGAGTCTCGTGGCTAAAACACGAGACTTGACAGGGATGCATAGCTCTCTACCAAATAATGGAATAATTCATTCATTCATTTTATTTAGTTTTTGTTTCTTTATTAATGGTTGATATTTAACCGTGATTTGTCAGACTATGAGGGTAGGCAATAGCACACACACACAAACATGTACACACGTGTGTGAAAATCCGCCCATCAATCTTTCCTTTGTCCCTCCTGACCTCTGACCCCTCTGGTAAACAGCAGGCCTGTTGGTCTGGTTTGCCTGTGGCGGTTTCCTTCCCCTGTTGAATTTCCTGGCTGTCCATTACAGCACAGGATGGGTTATGTGCGCTGGGTGAAATCAGGTCTCACTCTCTCTCTTTGACTGCATTTGTGTGTGTGTGCGTGAGAGAGAGAGAGAGCGAAAGAGAGTCTGTGTGTGTGACTTCTGTCTGACTCAGACCAAAAGAATGCTGAGAAAAGAAGCCTTCATGCTTTTATGGGTACGGCTCAATGTTTGACTCTCACCAGGCAGAAATGTTTGGCAAAATTGGCCTGTAGCCGAGCCGATGAAAGAGGGAGAAAGAGAGGAAAAACTTCTGTTCTGTTCTGTTCTGTTTGTGTGTGTGTATGTTTGTGTGTGTGTGTGTGTGTGTGTGTGTGTGTGTGTGTGTCTTTTGACATAGTGCTCTGCAGTTCACTGTGTGAAAGACTGAGCGATTAATGGCGAAGGTCAAAAGCATTTTCCTTCCTCCGAGTTCTTTCAGTCTATTGGTCCATTTTATGCTCTGAAATGAAAGGAGTCTTACAGTGGAAAATGTATTCCCAAATCCTCAAGGCCACAAAACTGTCTTTTTTATCCTTATCTTCATGGATACCATAACTTTAACACACATGATTAAAGATAAACACATGCCGGTTCCTTTAGTTATTGCCTTGTATGGTAACCCATGCATGCTTAGACGGAGCCTTCTACCTCGACTTCAATAGAATTCCTTTTTTCAGTGTGTGGTGTGAAGAATCAGGATCCTTATTTTAACTCTTGTTTAACTTTCATTGGTCTCTTTGTGTAGATGGGCAAGCAGCAGCTAATGGGAAGAATGCTGCCGAGGTGAAACAGGAAGATGATGGATCATTTTCTGTCAAGATCCAGGGGCCAGGAATTGAACCATTTGAACTGCAGGTAAGAAGTTGTGTGTGTATGTGTGTGTGTGTGTGTGCGTATGTGTATGTGTGAGTGTGTGTGTGTGTGTGTGTGTGTGTGCGTATGTGTGTGGGCGTATGTGTGTGTGTGTGTGCATATGTGTGTGTGTGTGCGCATGTGTGTGTGTGTGTGCGTGCGTATGTGTGTGTAGGTGTGTGTTTGTGTTGTGTTGGCTGACACAGTCCTCTCCTCCTTTCCCATCCCTCCTTCCTCTTATCCAGTGCCTCATCACTTCTTTTTCACTTACTTGCGAAACAAATGGTGTGTGTGTGCGAGTGTAGGTGTGCATGTGTGTGTGTGTCAATGCATGTGTATCTGTTGACAGCTGTTCATTTGTGGCTGACCCTTGCACTATGACTACAAACTTATTTACAGTGTTCATGCTCCCTTGTTTACATGTA